>NC_051279.1:16659658-16825351 GCF_015220745.1 Sebastes umbrosus
CAGTGATCGACGCCCAGCCTTATGTGACCTCCCAGGGCTACGCTCAAAGTGTGGGTGCCCCTGTACCGCCACAGGTGTACATGGCTCACATTTCTGCCCCAGATGGGTATGGTTCAGAGATGGGAGGGAACCAGGCCTACAGCTACGCTCCCTCGCAGAACTACGCTCCGTCGCAAAGCTACGCTCCGTCGCAGAGCTACGCACCCTCGCAGAGCTACGCACCATCTCAGGGCTACGCATCCAGCTACGCAGGCCAACGCTACTCCTCCCGCTCACGGATGTCTGCCATAGAGATCGACATCCCCGTGCTGACACAGGGACAGTAAGAGAAGAGAGGCTGATATCGTCAGCACATTGAAGGCTTCTGTCCATTAACCTCCATGAAGTAGACCACTGATAAAGCTAACACAGTTTAATAACATGAGAGCTATTTGCAGCCACTAGAGTGATGCAGTCAGTCAGTCTAGGTCTGTAAATTGCTGATTATAGAAGATGAAACCCAGTCAAAAGAACCCTGAGGTTACTATATGAAGGATGACGTTTTATTAAAAACAAAGATCACTAGTGGAAACAACACTGTATTCAGCTTAGTACTGTAAAAAGGGAAGAAAATAAACATTTCCAGCCACAAATACTGAAAGACACCTCAACCAACTAGCCTTTTTCACTGTTTTACCAGCAGAGAAGGACCACTTAACAATAGCTCCTAACTTGCTGAAGTGGCCAATGGACCAGCTTACTAACTACAAGCAAAATGAAAGTAGCATTTGTGAATGAATATAAATTCCCACTCTTGATTTTAGACTAAAGAAGCCCCGATGATGGCTGCCAAAAAGCGAGTTTCTGTTACATTTGTTTATGTTGGACACATTATATTCATACTCAAATGACCTGTCACATTTGTGTAAAGCTTACAGTATGAAAGTCTTCTGTTATCACTACTGAACAAAACTTTATATTACGTGGTTCTAGATGGACAACTATTAACTAACTCACCTGTTGATATCCTTGTTGTGTAACATAGAATTGTTAATGTCACTTTGCCCTGTGAAGAGCAGCTGTTTTAATGCACTAATTATGTGAATACTGTGCCAGTGTACGTTGCCTTTGTTCACTTTGTTATAGCCTTGAGTATTTTCTAACATATTACTTAATCATTTCTTTTTCCGAATTGTTAATGTCAAAAAACTGTGGCACTAAGAAATGTGTTAGCCGTGTCAAATGTAATGTACAGATGCACATTTTGATCACTGTGTAGAATTACATTTTAATTATGAACTGTAATGTTAAAAACACTAACAGAAATGAGAAATGAGTGCTGTTCATTTCATCTGCACTCAACATGTCCACTGATGATTAAAACATTTGCCAACTTAGCTGGAAGTGTAACGTTGTCCTGCGGTGGTAGTACTTGTAATTCAGCCAATTTTACAGATTAAGTCTTGCCTTTGCATAATGAGCACTGATCAAAAGTCTAATGCATTCATGTTATTCTACAACGTTGAGGTCAAATGTTTTTTCTACACTGTCATCTTTTTTTGTTTTTATTAAAACATAAATCACAATGTATGTGTGTGTGCCTGTTTATGTGCTGGGGTAACAACAACAAAGCAAAAATAGACACACCTTTATACTGAAAGAACTCATGTGAGTAATTTATCCATCCTCGCTCATCTGTCAAAAGACTAAGATGTGAAACTGAGCAACATTTCAGACTGAATTACAAACTGGAAAAGAGAGTCGGCTCATATCTACTCCGGTGATGATTTCAGCTGGTTGTCTCCACATTAACAGTTTAATTGATAAATTGTTAGCTTGTGAGGTTCTGGTTTCCCAGAAATGTATCGCTATAAAATGACATCCTTCCTTCCGTAATCTCGTCATGATGACTTGATTCATTGAGGGATATTAAAGTTGTTCATATGCGTCGACCAGTGATGCTAAGGCTATGTTTACACTGCCTGGTACCCTTTTGGTTTGTTTTACATTTGCATTGTGCACTTTGCCTATAGGTGACTAACAGTAAAAGTTCATTCATAAAGGTTGTATTTATGTTGTACAGGTGTTCATCTACTTTTCATAATGTCACGCAACTGAATGTTAGCAGCTTCATTCCCAATTTATAATAAATTCTGCGTAGGTTTATGGTAAGAGCTACATTTGTTGAGCTGTTCAGTCTAGTGAGACAAATAGTTGAGCTGTTCAGAATCAGTATTTCTGATATTCAGACATTAAGGAGCTTGAAGTAGGGCTGTCAAAGTTAACGTGATAATAATGCATTAACGTTTTGAAAATAAACTCACTGACAGTCGCCCTGAACTTTGTGCTCTGTGGGTAAATATTTAAGTTTTCACATCGGAGGCTCCAGAGAGAAACCAGAGCCAATTAAGAACAGTGAGCACTCAATTAAAATGAATCTTTTAGCGCTCTGGTGTATTGTCTTATCTTTGATATAGTCCTAGTGGATTAACAGCCACCGGCCTAAACTGCTGCTGCCATAATTGAAGCCAACTCCTGCTTTGATGTGACAGTTTCATATTGACTGACAATTTAGTGGCTGATGATTAATAAGACCATATGACATAGCTGCTTTTGCAATAATTGTAGCAGCAGTTACTCCTGAATTAACTGTTATAATAATAATTTCCTTGACCGGTTGTCTTCTTTGTTCCCATCAAAAAAATACAACCACAGCCTATAGACGCGGCAGGGAGTGTGGCGAGATGGAGATTAAGGGTCTAAACACAGATGGCTGTCATATGTCGTGCTACAAAGAGACGGGGGCGGAGCCTGCGTTGCCAGGGGAGATGGTACCTCAGACACAGACTACTGGCTCATGAATATAAAGCTGGGAGGGGTAACATGTTTTCATATTCGCTCTGTCTGCATGTGTGAATGAACTGGTCCAGGTTTAGTAACATGAGGTTGGCTTGAGGCCACAGGGAGACCCCCCTCTTTTTTTAAATCCCATCAGCTCCAACTCGCACTGAGCTTCTTTCCCAGCTTGAGCTAGTATAAAAAAAAATCCTCCTCTTGGCACCTAACGCACACACCACCCCCCACCCTCAACACATCCCTTCCTCCACCCTTCAACTCCCCCACCCCCTCTTCCTCACTCATCCTCCCAGGTTTGGGAATATTTTACAGAAATATAGAAATGCTAACAGTCTAAAAAGAAGAGATATTAAATTTGAAAGTCTTTTAAACAGAGAAAATCCACAAATTCTCACATTTGAGAAAGCTGGAATCAGAGTGTAATTTTTAGTCCAGACTGAAATATCTCAACTATTTGAAGGATTAAGATGATTTTTTTTTTTTTACAGACATTCATGGTGTCCAGAGGATGAATTTTAATAGCTCAGGTCAAAAATCACTTTGTCCAATACACGTACAAAACTAACACTCCCATCAGCCTCAGCCGTATTATGTGTTTAGTGCTGATTAGCAAATGTTATACAGTATGTACTGCATACTAATCATCATAGTATAGGCTACTGTTTTAGCAGTTAGTATACAAAGAAATGCACCTTAAGCTTCACAAATAGAAAGCAAAATGTCTTTATCAAGATTGATTACTTATTTTTTATTCCCAAGATCTTTCTGAAGCTGTTTCACCACCATCCACAATTCATTTATAAGTACCGTAGGCCTATATAGTTTTTTTCCAGCTATGAGCAATTCCTCCATTTCCTTTGTGTATATTGCATTGTGGGAGAATAGTGTCCATCCGCAGCGCAGTTGATCGATTATTTAGTATTAGTAGATAGAAAGATAGATATTTATTAGTCCTTTTGGAAATTCCTCATGTGCCATACATCAGATCAATAAACAGACAATTATAAAACCACAGACAGCCTCAAAAACCTCAACATGAGCCTACTTTACACCCGTTCACCACATCATTAAAGTGCTCTATATAAGGGCTGCATGATTATGGCCAAAATGATAATCACGATTAATTTCTTCAATATTGTGTTCATGATTATTTTTCACGATTATTCTTTGATTTTAGCGACAGCATTTTTTTAATTTCACTTTCACATTAAAATAAACAGAGCACTGTTTTCACTTCCATGCTGTACTACATTCCTGTTAATGTACAAATTAGAGCGGCACGATGATGGAAAAAACTGACATTGCAATACGTTTTTTCTGCTATATACATTGCAATATGAAAAACTACAGGAATATTCACCCTACCTCTTTGTTAGCTACTTTTTAAAGTTAAATGCTTCAATCTGGTGCACTTTGAGAGCAAAATTAGCAACATTAAGAGCTAGATAAACAATTTTATGCTTTCAATTGAATCAAAACAGATAATATCTATACCCAAAAGTGAAGCCAAAACATCTTGATCACCGGCTGCCGGCTGGCTGCTAGTTTAGGTAGCACTTGATTTGATATGCAGTAGAGTTTTCTATGAGCAGAACACGCATTTTAAACGTCAATACTGCAGACAATCACGTTCATTTAACTGTCGGAAGCCAAAATTGTGATTGCGATTAATATTCGATTAATTGTGCTGCCCTACTCTATATCATAAAGGTGCAGCATCCTCACAAACAGAGGTTCAATCATTTTTGTTTCACACTTTGTTCAACAATGGGACAAGCTGCTTTGTTGCTTGATAAATGACTTAAGCAATTAATCGTTTATAATGATCATACTGATTTGTCTTGGTCTTTTTTTGCCTTCAAAGTTTAAATGTGCTGCAACACTGAACTCTTGGTCACTGCACCATCAACAAATCACAGCAGCACTGTACTTTGTCTCCGTCCTCACTGAAAGTGAATAGTCAGAGCTGTTGGGATGTAGCCACAGGGGCCCTGAGGTGCAGGTGGGGTTGGAAAGGTGTCCAAAAAAAACAAGAGGGCTAAACATATGGTGTTTGCTGCATATGCAAGTCAGCATCACACATCCTCGCTCCAAGTTTTCTGCACGCACACGCTCACGCAGACACTTACACGATCAAGAAGTGCAAGATTTATCAGCCACGTAGCGCCCGGGTACATCACGTTCTTAGCTTGTGGACTTTAATTTTGCCGCTCTGCATTGCTCACAACTGTAGTCTACTTGTTCACAACCCCATTTACAAAACACAAGAAGACACTTTAAAACAAGTTCAGCTGCATAAGTGACGAGAGCAGCTTGTTCAGGACACACTTAGCTAATGTCCTGCATAACTTTTTCTGCCTTGGCGGAAGAAGGGCAGATGGATTTACCATATGGCCGACAGGAGCCATGCCGACTCTATCTATCTCAACACACCCCATGACTCCTGCCATGTTGTTTTTTCACTTTCAACTAGATCATAACAGCCGGAATTAGTGGTGCATAACGGCACACAACGCCTCTGCATTTAATGCTACTGACCAAAGTGGCTGTTTCAGATTATAAGGAGAACATGACTGAGCAAACAAGCTTTTAAAAAGGGCGAGCCCTCTAAAATCAACTCAAAAGCACAGAATGTTCTGTGTGTATGTGTGTGTGTGTGTGTGTGTGTGTGTGTGTGTGTGTGTGTGTGTGTTGATACACTGATACATGAGGAGCACTTAGGGTATTGCAGCAAACATCTGTGTGACAAAAATGAGAGGACAACTTGCAGACCAAGCAGACTGTCAAAGAGATACATAGACTGAGAGTGAAATAGAGAAAGAGATACACCGAGAGGAGCCCAGAGATACAGAGGAGGGGGAGAGACAGTCACGGTGGACCGTCGCCCGCAGGGAGCAGACTTCCAGAGCTCAGTTTGCTGACAAACTGACAGCTATTGCTGGACTCGGGGACAGCGCTGTACCCGGCATTGTCATGCAGACAGGATTGCTTCACCTAAAATGCCAAAAGCAACACTTTGTGGCAATGGAGCTACGCGCCAAATATTTTCCAAAAACACAAACTACAATACAGGCATGTATGTTTTATATAATTTACGATAAGAAGCATAGATCTTTGAGCCCAGTTGAGATCTGGTGTTTTACAACTAAATGGTGAAACTGTACTGTATGACACACTGGAAGAGGAAGGTAGGAGTAGCGGTAGTAGTAGTAGTAGTAGTAGTAATAGTAGTAGTAGTAGTTGTAATAGTAGTAGTAGTAGTAGTAGGAACAGCAGCAGGAGCAGGAGCAGCAGTAGCGGTAGCGGTAGTAGTAGTAGTAGTAGTGGTAGTAGTAGTAGTAGTAGTAGTAGTAGTGGTAGTAGTAGTAGTAGTAGTAGTAGTAGTAATAGTAGTAGTAGTAGTTGTAATAGTAGTAGTAGTAGTAGTAGTAATAGTAGTAGTAGTAGTAGTAGTGGTAGTAGTAGTAGTAGTAGTAGTAGTAGTAATAGTAGTAGTAGTAGTTGTAATAGTAGTAGTAGTAGTAGTAGTAATAGTACTAGTAGTAGTAGTAGTAATAGTAGTAGTAGTAGTAGTAGTAGTAGTAGTAATAGTAGTAGTAGTAGTTGTAATAGTAGTAGTAGTAGTAGTAGTAATAGTACTAGTAGTAGTAGTAGTAATAGTAGTAGTAGTAGTAGTAGTAGTAGTAGTAATAGTAGTAGTGGTAGTAGTAGTAGTAGTAGTAGTAGTAGTAATAGTAGTAGTAGTAGTAGTAGTAGTAGTAGTAGTAGTGGTAGTAGTAGTAGTAGTAGTAGTAGTAGTAGTAGTAGTAGTAGTAGTTGTAATAGTAGTAGTAGTAGTAGTAGTAATAGTACTAGTAGTAGTAGTAGTAATAGTAGTAGTAGTAGTAGTAGTAGTAGTAGTAATAGTAGTAGTGGTAGTAGTAGTAGTAGTAGTAGTAGTAGTATAAGTAGTAGGAACAGCAGCAGGAGCAGGAGCAGCAGTAGCGGTAGTAGTAGTAGTAGTAGTTATAGTAGTAGTGGTAGTAGTAGTAGTAGTAGTAATAGTAGTAGTAGTAGTAGTAGTAGTAGTAGTAGTAATAGTAGAAGTAGTAGGAACAGCAGCAGGAGCAGGAGCAGCAGTAGCGGTAGTAGGAGTAGTAGTAGTAGTAGTAGTAGTAGTGGTAGTAGTGGTAGTAGTAGTAGTGGTAGTAGTAGTAGTAGTGGTAGTAGTAGTAGTAGTAGTAGTAGTAGTAGTGATAGTAGTAGTAGTAGTAGTGGTAGAGGCAGTAGGAGCAGCAGTAGCAGTAGCGGTAGTAGTAGCAGTAGTAGTAGTAGTAGTAGTAGTAGTAGTAGTAATAGTAGTAGTAGTAGTAGTAGTAGTAGTAGTGGTAGTAGTAGTAGTAGTAGTAGTAGTAGTAGTGATAGTAGTAGTAGTAGTAGTGGTAGAGGCAGTAGGAGCAGCAGTAGCAGTAGCGGTAGTAGTAGCAGTAGTAGTAGTAGTAGTAGTAGTAGTAGTAATAGTAGTAGTAGTAGTAGTAGTAGTAGTAGTAGTAGTGGTAGTAGTAGTAGTGGTAGAGGCAGTAGGAGCAGCGGTAGTAGTAGCGGTAGTAGTAGCAGTAGTAGTAGTAGTAGTAGTAGTAGTAGTAATAGTAGTAGTAGTAGTAGTAGTAGTAGTAGTAGTAGTAGTGGTAGTAGTAGTAGTAGTGGTAGAGGCAGTAGGAGCAGCGGTAGTAGTAGTAGTAGCAGCAGCAGCAGGAATGCTGCATTCCCCCAATTACGTTTCGAGGGAAACGTATTTTCTCCCGGATTACTGTTGCAGTTTTAAACAGTTTTAAACACATGGTTAATGTTGTAAATTGAAACAAAACAAAACAACCAATGCAACAAAACTACTTAGTAAAGTTTAGTAAAAAAAAAAAACATCATGGTTTGGCTTAAAATGACTACGACATTGAAACAAAACGAAACAAAAATGCAACACAACTACTTCGTTGCAACAAAAATAAGTGAACAGTGACTTTTAGTTTCACACGGGACACCAACAGCCGTCTCCGGGGGTAAAGTCCTGTGTGTGTTTCCATCCAAACGTAATTGAGATTGCAGTTTAGTTGTATGGGAAGGTAAAATTAGGGGACCGGGCTGATTTTGTACGTAACATCTGCAACTGAAAAGTAACTAAAGCTGTCAAATAAATGTTGTGGAGGATGAAGAAGTAAGAAAAATTTAGGCTTGTAGCTTTAAATAATTTTCATCTTTGTATATGTGCTACCACAGGATGTCTTGCCGTATTTTTTATATTTGATATGCAGCAGTGCATTGGCCAGATGTTTGGCATGACAACTAGTGAAGAATCACTTCCAGTTTTTATGTGCATTTTATGTCACTGAGCCTGTGTGAATAACCAAAAAAAAGACTCCCAAGATACTGTATCTCTGAAGACGAGTGCTGCAGTTAAGATCTCTCTCTCATCGCTTGAATAATTCAGTCTCTCCAGAAAACGCTGGAGAGGGCTGACGGAGGCAGAGAGGATACGAAGAAGAGGCCAGAAGAGGAGGGAGTCAAAGAAGAAGTGGAGGGGAGGAGAGAGACGTGACATAATGTGAAATAAGCATAGTGGGCTGAAGCATTGTTTCTCATTCCTTCTCTGTCTATCAAAATAAAATGTTACCTTAGAAACCATTACTTTGTCTTGTTTTACTGTTTCTCTGCAGAAGTTATAATGACAAACAATCTAATTACATTTAATTTGCACCGGCCTCCTTCTCATCCCTCTTTTCTCAGGTAACATTCCTCTTTTCACCCCTCTGTTGCTCTTCACATCTGTCCATCCACTTCATTTCCTCTACCCATTCTTTCAACACCGTTGGCACTAAAACTGTCATATGGGAATGAATCTCAAGCAGCTCTGTTTGCCAGGCTATCTTGTCTCCAGACACACACTTCTTCTGGACGTTTTAATTAGAGCAGAATGGACAGACACACACACACACACACACACACACACACACACACACACACACACACTCACAGTATCAGCAGATTGTTCTTTCACTCTCATGCTCAAGGCGTCTTTGGACAATCTCAGATCTGAACTTTCGTTCCGAGCATAATGCTTGTAATTGTTATTATTTAATTGGCTGCAGGCTTTTCTGCTGTCTGCTGGCTTTGTAACCCAGCAAATCTCTCTGTCCTGAGACCAGCGGGCCGCACTCAACGGTTCGACGACTGGTGTGTGATCTGTAACTGATTCTGATTTTTGTCTCAGTCTCAACCTGTTTGAATCCTGTAATAACCAGGAAAACTATTCTCACCATTTAGCATGTGCTGCAGACACAGTCCTTAAGCACAGTATTTTCACGCCAGAGGTTCATTTTCCCCTAACCTGATACGCCAGATGGCTTGTTACACAGAACCATCCGAGAAGCCGTCATTGGAAATTGTTTGGAAAAGGGCAGGCACTTCAAAAAAAGACTCTGTCAATCAAACTCTTGCTGAAGCTAGTCGGAAGAAAACATCACCATCAATACCGTTCTTTGCTCTTTTTTCAATGAAGAAATACTCTCCAGTTCTGATATGCTGATACTGATTCTATCGCAGCATCTACACTAACCTCTTCAGGAGGTTGTTGTTTAGAACCAACAATCGCCTCTCCGTGTCACATCACACAACTATAAGCCACGCCCGTATAGCTGCAGTAGCTTCTCACAGGACGCTGATTGGTCCCTGATCTGGCTTGCTGGACACAAATGCATTACTTGAAGCCTGACACCCCTTCCTAACATACAGCAAGTGAGCAAGCTAGGCGTAGAAAATGATGTAACAATATCTGACCATGGAAAATTCAACAAGGCTGAGAGGCAGCTGGACATGACACGATGGAAGAAAGGAAAATTGATAAATCCACCAAGGGGGAGCCATCACCAGCTCCTACAGAGTACACACATTTCCGTGTAGAGTACTTACATTGCTGCTGCCCTGTCCTCCAGGTTCAATCATGTAGGTGTGATTGCCATCGAAAAACATCCCACTGAAAGAGAGAGAGAGAGAGAGGAGGGCACATCAACACCAGTCGCTGTTGTTTTATTCATCACTAAATGAAATAATGCATCTGAATTCAACTCCTCCTCAACCATCAGCGTGATGGACGAGCCATTTCAGCGCTTGCCCAGAGGGGTTTTATTGTATTCTTATCTTTTGTCAGAATAATAACTGTAGTGCACTCCTATGAGGTGCAATTTTGGACAGAATCCTCTGCTGTATTCCTGCTCTATTTGGCACATGTACGGCTTAGGAGGGGTGGAGGGTAATGTGAAACAAAAGGTCATCCAATCATCTCAGAGATTCCCCCAACACAGCATAACTTAAAGGTCACCGAAGGATTTTATCTCTGGAACAGTAACTAAGAGTTTGAACTGGCTGACCAATGACAACTTAGAAAATCAGTGCAAATCATGATGGTCCTCTCTAACATTTCACTTCACATGCACTTAAAAACTCTAAATACATTCATCACATGAAGGTATGAGAGAGGCCACGACAAACACACGTCATTCTGACCAAGCAATCGTTTTAAACAGTCAGGGATCAATTTGTCATTTAGCAACTGGTTGAAGGTCTTCTTGCGTCCGCCAACAGCGTGTGCGCATGTGCACAGAAATGGACGTCATCCAGTAATTAAGTTTATCTGAAGCTTTTAGAAGATTGGTCGGGTCAAACTGTAAAGTCGTGAGGGTAAACACTGCAGGAACACGCAATTCGTCCTCTCTGCCAACTGTCTCTGCCTTTTTTTCTATCTCTTTCTGGCCCTCAACACAAAGAAATCACCTTCAACATTGGTCCAACATTGCACTTACAGCAGATTACACACACAGAAAAAAGAAAGTAAACACCGATCAAAGTGTATATTACTGTGTACCCCCTTTGTTCTGTTTGTGTTTCCCTGTATTGTTTTGTTTGTCCATTCAATATTTTTTGTCATTGTGAAATTGAAAACTGTAAATATATCTTAAATAAAGAAAGTGTATTTGGGTAAATCAGTATGGAGTAGAATGTAACATGTAACCTTTATTGTAAGTTCACAAAAGAAACATGTGATGCTGATTTCAACTGTGTTTTCTGAACTTTAAAGGACCTGAAAACCTACTTTCTCAATCAAACTCTTCATAACTGACATATAAGGATGTTTTTTTCCCATACTTTACCTTTGATTGTAGCTTATTTAGTCATGAATTTCAATGTTATAGACTAGAGAAATACTTCTATAATCAATATGTTTTGATAATAACAATGTATCAAATGACAATGTGAAAGGGATCGCTCGTAGTGATAAACCTACAGAGATTTATCACCTGAATCTGCAGCTCTCCTCGGCTTTACGGAGCTTTATAATGAGTTTCAGCTCAACTTTTCTGTTTTGGTTCACTCTCACACTTTAAAGCTAAGCTACACTACATCATTTTGCACTAGTGGTTGTTCTGAATTAAAAGCAGATTTTAACAGTCTCTAAATTTTAACTTTTATGGGAAATCATGTAATGTTCAGGCTGGTCATTTCTTAATCAGTAGGAGGTTTTGCATTTCAGTCACAGATGTAGAACACGGAGGATGCGCTAAATATGAACATGAGTCAATGGTTAACTGTCTGCCGAAAGCACTATCCTGCTGTATGCTGTTAATACCCTATTGTATTGCAGGGTAAAGTTTCTGAGTGTGTGTGTGTGTGTGTGTGTGTGTGTGTAAGAGACAGAGAGAGAGAAAGATGAGAGAGCAGGATGTATATTATGATAAATACCTGACTCAGCAAAAGGGAAATACTCTGCCTCTAATGTCTAACCCCTCGACACCACTGTGCACTCCCTTATCTCCCTCACTCTCACTGTCTCTCTCTCACCCACGTACACACACACACACACACACACACACACACACACACACACACACACACACACACAAAAGAAAATGAGTGCACGCAGGGCATACTATGGGTGTGTCTCTGTCTCCTTTATAATGTCAGCTTGTGTATTTCTTTCCACATTTAAAAAAATAATCAGGAATAAAAAAAACCAAACTTGAGATTTCAAATAAATCTTACTTCCATTAAAAATATACTACAACTTCTAATATTACTGCAACATATAATAAAAATACAGGCATGACAGAAATATTATAACATGCTACACTAATGTTTGGACTAATTTAAAGTCAGGAATCAAAATTTTGTCTTTCTAGAAATAACAGATCACATCCTATTCTGTCATATATACAGTGTATAGACTGTATATATATATTTATATTTATATATATATATATATATATGAGACTGTACTGCAACACATTCACCTTGTTTGGGTTTGATTAATTCACGGCCTTGTTTTCATTATTTTGTGTGTTCACTTCTGCCGCTACATAATTTGCTGTGCTGACACATTTTCCAACATGTTGCCACAATCACATGAAATATGCAAACGTGATTATAAGCCTGAGCTTTGTTTAGCTTCTTCAGCAACTATCAATCTGATTCGCCCACTCGCCTTATTAATTAGATGAATTTATTTCTCTGCACTGATTATTTGGTTTATTTAGCCTGACGTTGTGTTGAAGGGAGATATGTTGGACTGAATCAAGCATTAATGAGGCGTAATGGATCGAGAATGATTAGTAATGTTTTCAGAAACAACTGAGAGGGATTATTAGATTAAATAGTTTAAACTGTCAACAATGTGCAGATGTGAACGGTGTTTTAGCAAAATACTTCATAAAGCAAAACACTGTTTCTCTTTCAGGAAATGTGTGGAAGCAACTGTGAAAAACTGTAATACATGCGCATGTTTTACACCTGATTATTCACGGGTGTCTTTTTATGCAAGTGTTGTATTGACATTCAGTACCACAATACATTTTTGCCTCTCTTCTCTTCGTATATACAGTACCTACACACACACATATACTAACTCCTATACAGTGTACATGCATTCCTCCCAGCAGGCCTTGTTTCTGACCCGTCTCTCTGCTTCAGAGCACAAACTTCTAAAAATACCACCGCTAGGAGGAGAAGAGAAGACGTCTGAGCAGCACCTGTCTCTGTGAATGATAACCTGTGCAACGAAAAATGCAGAGAGACAGAGAAGGGCCGGCTAAAACTAATTACTTTGGCCTAATGGATAAATGGGAGCGTGGCCGAGGACCTGGACACACAGAGGCAGCGATGTTGGCTGAAAAACACACACATGCACACGTATAAAGTCACAGAATATTTGTACTTACTGCAATCCGTGACAGGTTGAGACGGCCACGAAGGAGCGAGGGACGTCTCTGACCTTGCCCTGATAGTAGCAGTGCTCTCCACCCTGTGAGCAAAATACAAACACTCACAGATTAAAATCATTCCTCCTAAAATGCATTATACACTCAAACAGAGAGCGAAGTATCCTACTCGCTGCTTTCATTACCACGTTCCATCAGGAAATGAGTTCAGAGCGATCAATCACACAGCATTCATTTGCTAACAAGCACAAGTATGATCTAGTGTAGATATGTGCGTGTACTGTATCTTTATGTGTTTGTGTGGTACTTTGCACTTTGAGCTTAACACATTCACATCCAGCCATCTGTGTGTTAACCGCTCTGTGACTTCTCTGTCCTCCATCCCAACTTCTACCCACAATAGGAAGCCACAGCAGCAGCCGCTAGTAAAAGTTTTTCCATCTCGGTCTCAACTCGCCGTCGACCACTCATACTCTGTCTGTCTATATGCGTGTATGCATTTCTTCTCCTCTCTGCGAGCGTAAACACACATTTATTTTCTATAGACGTGTATGATGTCTAAGTGTCTAAGTGCTCTGCAGGCCATCTCTTCCTGGTCCATTTCTCGCTGCCTAACAGCCATTAGGCAGGAAGCCCGTCTCCCTGAGGAAACGCAGCTTTTATCAGTGGATCAATTCCTGCTCTACAGTCTGATGCTGCGCACAGCAACGCACCGCTACGTCCACTTCTACCTCCAGCTCTCTCCGTGGACTTCATCCCGGACGTGCCCGTCTTATTGGTTTGTGTGAGGATTTTGTTTGGTTTGTTAAACTACATGACCAGAAGTATGTGAGAACCTGAACTACAGACATTATGATGACATTTTCCACAAGTTTTTTGGAACAGGAATTTGCTCCCATTGAGCCATAAGAGCCTTAAAGTGATGTTGTGTAATAAGGCCTGGTTTGCAGTCGGTGTTCCAATGTATCACAAAAATGTTGGGTTTGATGTCAGGGCTCTGTGCACGTCAGCCAAACACGGGACAACATTTTTTATGGACTTTTTCATGGACAAATTGAATTGTCATGCTAAAACAGTAAAGTGCCTTCTCCAAACTGCTGCCATAAAGTTGGAAGCACACAGTGTCTAAATGTTATTATTACACAGCTATGTTGAATACTCAATTCTGATTGGTCAATCACTGCATTCTGTGGTCTGTTATTTTTTTATAGCAGACCGTTGCTATGTATATCAGACTGTTGCTATGGGCGCAGTTCTGATGTTGGACTCTGGTGGACCATTTTTGTGTAAAATTATTGATTTCATAAGTAATTAGCCATGTAATAAGCGGGATAATGTAAAGCTAGCGGGTCATTGTTGTGAAAGAATCCCCTTCAGGGCAATGAGAGACCTCTCCACTCCCTGTCAGGGTGCGGCATTAGTCGATCGACAGAAAATTAATCGCAAACTATTTTAATAATCGATTAATCGTTAAAGTAATTTTTCATGAAGAAATGGTAGAAAATGCTGTTTTCAGCCTCTCAAATATGGAGATTTCCTGCTTTTCTCTGTTTTATATATGGTTTTGGACTGACGAAACAAGACATTTAAAGAAAAAAAATGTATTCGCTCAATCTTAAAAATAATCGATATTGATACATTACATCTTATTTGGAATCTTCACTAAGAAGTTGCTAGACAAACAGTGGAAACCCCAGGAAGTTACTGTGTTGAAACATCCTCCCAGTCCTGCACTTTGTTTTTGTGTGGAGTAAACAAAACAGGCGGGTTTGTTTACTTGTGAGCAGATGTTTCCCTGTGTTTATATTCTTGGTGCTAAACTGAGCAAAGCATCTCTGTGGCTTTATATTTACTGTGCAGACAACTCTCAGCAAGAGAATGAAAAAGTGTATTTCACAAAATGCCAAACTATTCCTTTAAGATTCCCCCTAATTAAAGAGATTAAAGAGCTATTTGAGGTTTACAGGAATTGTAATTATGCTGCATTCACATGGAAACACAGATAACACCTTCTGGACGGCACGGGAAAAACAAATAGTCTGACGAAATGGCAGGACAGCAAAACAAAAAAAACGTATGACGATGTGTTGCTATGGTGATGGAATAAAATATATTAAATTAAATTATTTTGTGTCTGCTATTTTATGTAATTATTGCACGTAGCTATAAAATGCAGTTTTTCTCTATTGTAAGCTTAAACAACTTTCTTCAGTGTGAGGGAGCTACGTAACATCCGGTTGTAAATTCTGTCGAGGAGGACGGCAAAAAGTATTATTATATTAGTTAAATATTTTAACTTTGGTCGACAATACTGTCTATACCGTTGCCGGTATTCTCTGCCGGCCTCACCTAATTTCGCTGTCCTGCTCTCGTCCACTAAAATGACATCCGGTTTGCCGTCTGCCTGATTCCATGTGAATGCAGCATTACACACTTTACAGTTTGTGCTTAGAGAGCTAATGTAGTAAAAAGAGGTCCTCATAAATGTACAGTAATACAAATGTGTGATGAACTCATCATTATTGGAGTGAAATTGCATCAGTCATGCTGAGATTTTTGTTGTTGTTTTTCTCTCAGGCCCAATATGTCACTCTTAGCTATAATCTGTCTCTATATTTCCACATCCAAGCTGGCCAGAACTGACAATTAAGACCGAAGCGTTAAGAGATAACAGCAGTGCATTACTGGTAAGAGAGGGAAGATGGATTGAATATACTGACAGAGAGATAAAACATATGAGTGGGCTGCAACAAAATAAGTTGTATAAGTTAGGTAGATGAACCTAAATGGAGCTACAGATGAAGAGAGAGAGAGAGGTTGGGTAAAGAGACGTAGAGCGAGTGTGAGATGAAGAGACAGTGAGGGGCTATTTATAAGTGGTGCTGTGCTCTACTATCCCAGCGTCTCTCCTCCTCCCCCTGTCGCCCTGAACCTTCTGCTCCACTTCTCATCAAAGCAAGAAACACCCAAAACCCAGCGCCGTGGGTACATCCTCACTGTGTGTGTGTGTGTGTGTGTGTGTGTGTGTGTGTGTGTGTTTTATCTGTGATCTCCTTAGACACCTATAAGAGTAATTAATCATCTAATCTGGACAACACAATGCACAATGAAAAGGTTGAGGTCAGACAGTTGGTAAAACAAGTAGGACACTCTGCCCTCTGAATGTCAGTGAAAGTTTAGCAATTAGATAATGAAGAGGGATAAAGACATACACAAATATATATCTTATTTCACTATTCATGAGACAGAAAGTGGAGTTTATTTGTGCATGTAATCACGCTTGATGTACCACTTTAATACACGGGGCTGCAGGACAATGAAACAATAAACATGTTTCAGCTTTCAGAGGTTTTATCATACTATTTAAAAAAGTACTGATTTATTCCATCAATGCTTTTGTTAACATCTCTGGGTGTATCAGGTCACTGTGAGCACTGCTGAAGATTAATGAGCAGGACTGCTGATGGGAGTTTCTTCATATCCTGCAGAGATGTAATCTGTCCGGTATGGAGAGTTTTAAACAGTATATGGTGTTTATAAAGGTTCATTCTAACTTCTTTTCACTGTCTGATACTTGCTTGGTTATATTGTTTGATTAAAATTGTTAGGACAAAGGGTTGTGATCAATTTCTCTATATTTATATTTACTATATTTAACTTTTCTATGTATAATGCTATGCTATACTACGACTAGTTTAAAAAAACATCTAAAAACCCACTTCTTTAAGTTGGCTTTTCTATAACTCTGTAACTATAATAATTTCCTTTAAAGGGACTATTTGTAACTTTCAGAAATGCTTGTTAACTGCGACACCTGTGGCCTTGAAATCAACGAAAGTCAGCGTCGAGATCGCGCTGGCTCGCTCTAAATAGACATGGACGAGCATCGCTCAAAACAGTGAGGCGACACACGTCAGCTAAAAGCACAATATCACTCTATATTTCAACTGCTTGGCAGTAATGTTAGCTGACCAGACAAAGGTCTCTCCATGAATCACTGCTGATCCCAGTGTTGGCTTTTCCTGCCTCAGCGCAGGCTCAGGCAGCGGGGCTCCTCAACGAGTTACGTTATCGCCTCCCGACCGCAGCCGGCAGCCGCAGGGAGACACCGGCACCCGGTCGGTAACGAGACGACAACGTAACAAGTGGAGGAGCCCCGTCACGTCACAAGACACGGAAAACCTCTGTTGGTCTGGAGGAGCTGCAGCATTTATTTCTGCACAAACGTCCCCTGTGCATTCACTAGATATTCTCAGAGCTAAACTAACTCTTCTGCAGTGTGAAGTGAGCACGCATTCACGTATAGTAGAGGTGGAGCGAGTATGCCAGCACGCGCGCTCTGTCTGAGTGAAGGTAAGCAGGCAGCGGAGACGAGGCTCCGGCCACACGCGAGCACGCATGTGTGGCGACCCGCTACATTTATACACTTAAAAAGTTACAAACAGTCCCTTTAAGTCCAGGGGTTAACCTGTGTGGTAACTGGTTGCAGTATGCTTTCCCTTTTTTTTTTCCTGTATGCGCTTGGTAGTGTATTTTATAGATGTTTTTGTAAAGCACTTATGCACCTGTGTTTAAAAAGGTCATCATTACATTTCTGCTTGAGCAGCTGTTAGATTGTAGTACGGTTTGTTTTCATCATTCATCACAGAATTTTACTCTAAACTACCATTCACACATACAAACACACACCTTGTCTATTGTTGTTGTTTATGTCTGTTTTTATTTTTGCATTATTATTATTTTTGTATTATTATTATGTATTATTATTATTATTATTATTATTTTAATATGGGGATTATCTTATTATACCTGATTTTGTTTGTCTGTTTGTTTCCCTAACAAAAAAAGGAGAAAAATGTTTTCCTGTACTTATATATATAAAATGTTGTTTTTTATGTGAAAACTAATAAACAAAGTGGGAAAAAAGGTGCTATATATATATAAAGTTTTACTTACTTACTATAATGTTTTTCATCTGTTTTCACTCATCACTTTTTAATAGTGTTGGAACTACGGAGCAAATTAGCTGTTATGCTAACCCCTGCACATTTACATTTTTTAAATGTCTGTGCTGAATAATGTGCATTGTACCCTGCAAATAAACAATTATAAACAAAAATGTTGCATCAAGGTGATGACGTATCTTGATTTCTCAAGCATTTCATTTGGTGAATTGGCCAAAAACAGGCACTCCTGTCCTGCATTCATTGCAATAAACTCTAACTGTGGACAGAAAGCAAGAACTGCTACCACGTTTAGCAGTGCGGTGTGTACTACCTGTATTACCTATGTACTACATGAGCAGAGATGATTCTGAGGTGGACCTGTTAGAACAGCTGCTGTGTTACGATGACCTTCGACCTCTACAGTGAGCAGAGAATCAAAAAGCAGCTTGTCTCATATTAACCTTCCTGAACCATTAATAAAGAAGCAAAGTGCCTCTTGTTCTTGCCACTATTTAAAACAGAAAGCATGACATCAGAGTTTGCAGACAGTACATTCTGGAGATTCATCTACAAGGTGAATTAATTACGAGTGACTATATCACACAATATGTGGTGTAATAGTTTGGATCATTCTCTGTAAAGTATCTAATATCTCACTAATCTTCTGCTTAGCTGGATAAATCCTTAACATTATAATCCCCCCACTTATGTGATATAACATGACGGCTCAGTGGGTGTCCTGTAACTGAAGTCCAGATTTCAGAGGATTATCACAGCAATCTTAATTTCATGTCAGTTAAAGGTTTCGGCCACTTTGGTCCTCTGGATCTAAGCTGAACGAAGACTGGGTAGCAGGATGAGCTGTGATTTCTGTGTGTGTGTGCAAAGTAAAACATTGATTAACCAATAAAAGGCTCAGGGAGGGAGAAGAACCTGTGCGGTCTGCAGGAAATTACAACCGTACAACTCACAGCTGGCAACAAATCTTCAGTGGAGCCGATTCAGCATCACAGCGTGGTCTATCTCTAACCTTAGTAAACTTAACCCTGCTACGTTATACACCTGGTACTAACGTGTGATCTGTATAACGATACTAGGATATAAGGGTTCTTGTTTTCTCAATTCTGCCTGCATTGTGATTGAATCTCTATATGCATATTAGGCAGGTAGAGCTGGTGGACTTGTCAACAAACATGGTGCATCCCAGGTCAGTGGAAGTGATGCAGCTGTACGGGCTCTACTTATTCAGCCCTGTCGCATGAAAAGGATGTATGAATGACGAGATAATTCACAAGACATTTGGCACGCAATAAGAACACCTTTCATGTTTTTGGCGTGTCATTTGTACTCCATGTAGTCTGTACTGATTGCAATGTAAACGCATCCACTTAATATGCTACGCTCAGAGCTAGTGACGTAGAAGAAAAAGTGAGAAAGACTACTTATGGCGGGTGGGAGGGGAGGTGGCTGGATCCAACAAACACAGGACTTTCAACAAGGAGACTGATGTTCGAGACCAGTTTTGTAAGTAACGTTAGTGACGTTTTTGACGTGTTTTTTTTTACATTTGTGACGTGTTTTGAGTACTTCTGTTATGTGGTTTCTGTACGAATTTTACTCAGTTATGTACTTATTTTAAGCCCAACCATGATGTTATTCCTAAACCTAACTAAGTGGTTTTGTTGCTTAACTGCAAACTTTACCGTAGTTTTGTTGCGTGGCGTACAAATGACATGTGAAAAGCGGCGTACAAATGAAATGCAGAAAGCCTAAAAGGTGTCCTCATGACACGCAGAATGTCCTTGTAATGTTGTGCTATTTACAGTACACGCATTCCCATGAGATTGGGATGACTTATTTTACCTTTGCAAACAGCTACAGGCTTTGCTGGGTTTGCTTGAGATAGCAGGAAAAGGCGGAATTATAGCAGGTGACTTTTCAACTTGTTAGAGAGATATTTATCTTAAAGGGCGTTTACATATTATCTCCTTATAAAGTTTTCGTTCCTAACATGTTAGCAAACAGTACTCAGAAAATGAGTAACATCAGCATTCACTTGGAGTTGTGTTTCTGTCCACCTAAAAAATGTCATTCCAATATTCTCCCTCCTTTTAGCTCTGCTTTCGGTCTACACTAACCAAATATGGCTCTTAAGACCACACATGATCAAAAATCGCTCTGCGCTGGCTGTGCGATTTTTTTCCTATGTGGAGAGCAGCGCCGCCTGACTATAGACGGAAACGCTACCCTTGACGTGGCGCACCGCACAAAATTGCCACTGAGCACTGCGCTCAAAGTTCAAATTATTTCAACTTTGACGGTCGTGTCTAGAAGGTAACCAGCCAAGTTGTGAAACTCCGGCGAAATGGCTAAGGTTAGGAATTGACCTCGAATGGTTAAGGTCAGGATAGGCCGTTGGGTTTTCGCACGTTTTCGCAACTTGGGGGTTAACTTCTAAACATGACAAACTTTGACCTTGGTTGCAGTTGACCTTTCAAAGTGCAACTAATTAGATAATAGCTTCAGTTGTTGTTGCCTAGAAACAGTGAATGGCATTCCTTGCTCACTTTTTGATGACATATTATGTCTGCGCTGGCCTTAGCCTGTGCAAGGCTCTGAGTCTGCACCCTACCTTGCGGTGAGCAAAGAACAAATTTCTTATCAAGTGAAGGCAGCTTTAAGCTGCTAAATGCTCCAGTATGTTTGTTCACCAGCTAGTTGCTAACTTTGTCTGTCTGCTGTTTCGTACTGAGCAGGTAATGTACAGTCTGTTTAAATCACCTCCAGGTGTGGTTTGCCTGATCCAGAAGCATTTTGAATGCAATGTGTTCTGCATGCATTTACAGGTCGTGTTAAATGCTTTAATCTTTATCCACATAACCAGATACAAATTGCATCGTGGTAATTACCAGGCGTAATCATAAAAACACTGAAGCTTTCATTCTAACTGCGAATAGTCTAATAAAGAAAGTGTGAGTGAGCATGAGGGGAGATGATTTGCAGAATCTTACATTGGTGACGACAGTCTTCCCTTTTTCTGACAAATGCCTCTCCACGTAGCATGAAGACAGCAGATCACTGGGAACAGAGAGGAAAGAAAAAAGAGAATTAAAGTTAGAAAATGTGTGATTTTTCATTCAAGTGTCACTCAGATATGCAGGCGAGCTTGTATTTTATAGGATGATTGTATTCAGGCTTTGCAGCACGGTGCTTCAGAGCATCAGCCCGGCTAATTATGACCAGCGTACGGGGACAAGGCTATTTCCAGCACACAAACTCACACAAACACAATTATACAAATCCAGCCTTCTAGAAAATGTCTAGTGTGTGTGTGTGTGTGTGTGTGTGTGTGCGTGTGTGTGCGTGTGTGTGTGTGACTATCCAAGGAATGAAGGACAAGTGAAGGTCAGTAAGTAGTAAAAGAAGTGACACAGGCAGAATGGGAAAGAGGCAGGAAATAAATTGAGAGAGCAAGGAAGAGAAAGAGTGGCATAAATAAGAGGAAATCAGTCTCTGTATGCTTTCTCAGCAGAGCTGGACCCAAGAATCCCAACGGAGGCACACACTGCAGGCCCAATCTGAGACAGAGATGTATGAGCTATAGTGCACATAAAGCCACACACACATACACACACACACAGGAATGCGGTAAATGAATGAGGATTTGTCCCTTCTTCAGCCTTTTTAAAAAAATATATTATACAGTTAAAGGGTTTTAGCCTCTTAACTCACAATTAGATGACCTGAGCATGGACACACACACACACACACATAAACACAAAGCAGTGTAGAAGTGGGCTTTTATTTCTCTATATTTACATTCAGTGAGCGGTGCCAGAGCCAACAGTAATCTGAGGCTTGTATACACACAAATACAAAGACACACACACACACACACAATGCAAATGCTAAGAACAAATAAAATCCAACCTTGCACCAGAAGACAGCAGCATAAAAATCAAACAGTACGATCAGCATAACAAACTCATTCTATCAGATTCAACTTTAGTATACATTTGCTGAATCAGCGGCCTTGAAATACTTTCCGAAACAACTAAATCAATGGCAAGACTGTTTATCAGTCAGCGTCCAGGAATTGACATAAAAATGTGCAAACGAAACAGTATGCGCTATGCGGTGTATCTGAACAGCCCACTAGCCGCACTGAACCAGAGAGCCATCAATCAACTCCAACGTCCTGTCAACATCCAGACATCAACGAGTAGGTGGGATGAATTTTCACCTTGTTCACTCACCAAACAAACCGCCAGCCTCTTTTTCAGTGTCACATAAGCAGTTTGAGGTTACAATGACGGAGGGAAAATGCGATGTCACTACATTAATTAAAGGTGCTAAATTCAAAATTTCCGAGCGTTAATATAGCAGCAAACAACTTAAGTAGTCGGGAGATGTATGTCGGTCCCAGTGTGTTTGCCCCACTGGCTAGCTAATTGCCGCTGCTCTGCACTACGCTCGCTGATAACGCTGTCCCGACCCACAGCGTTGTCGCAGAAGCGTAACGCCCACCCTCCGGTTCCCCCCCAGCTAAACACTGTTAGCTCTGTTAAAGGGACTATTTGTAACTTTCAGAAATGCTTCTTAACAGCGACACCTGTGGCCGTGAAATCCACGAAAGTCAGCGTCGAGCTCGCGCTTGCTCGCTCTAAATATACCTGAACGAGCATCGCTCAAAACAGTGAGGCGACACACGTCAGCTAAAACCACAATATCACTCTATATTTCAGCTGCTTGGCAGTAATGTTAGCTGACCAGACGAAGGTCTCTCCATGAACATGATTTAGATCTGATCCCAGTGTTGGCTTTTACTGCCTCAGCGCAGGGTGATGCAGCGGGGCTCTGCAGCGTGTCTCCCTGCTCTCTCCGCCCGCAGCCGGAGGGAGCAGGGAGACACCGGCACCCGGTCGGTAACGAGACGATAACGTTACTAGCTGAGGAGCTCCGTCACTTCACAAGACACGGGAAACCTCTGTTGGTCTGCAGGAGCTGCAGCATTTATTTCTGCAAAACGTCCACTGAATATTCACTAGATATTCTCAGAGCTAAACTAACTCTTCTGCAGTGAGGAGTGAGCGCGCGTTCACGTCTAGAGGTGGAGCGAGCTGAGAAAGCGCGCGCTCTCTGAGTGAAGGCAGGCAGGCAGAGGAGGAGAGGCAGCGGCCACACGCGAACGCGCATATGCGAGCGCGCATGTGTGGCGACCCGCTACATTTATACGCTTAAAAAGTTACAAACAGTCCCTTTAAGCCGTCGCCATATTGAGAGCCGTGTGGAGGCAATAGATATGTTCTGAATTTCGTGTTAAGCACCTTTAAGATATGAAAAAATGAATAAAATTGGAGAAACATTAGAACATTACTATACAGCTAAAAACTGCTGTCCTGAATACCATTGTTTGGGCTTCGAAGCTTCGGTGAAAACTATTTGAAGGTATTCAAAGCTTCGCGGCACAGCGCAGCGCGGCACGGCGCAGCAGGCTGACATGTTCTAATGTCTGTCTGTCTCCATAGACAAAACACAACGATTTTGTTATCTTTGGACAGAGCCAGACTAGCTGTTCACCCGTTTCCAGTCTTCATGCTATGCTAAGCTAACCAGCTGCTTGCTGTGGCTTCATATTTTGCATACAGACATGAGAGTTGGATCAATCTTCCCATCAAACTCTCTGCAAGAAAGCAAATAAAGGTATTTCACAAAATGTTGATTTTTGTAAAAATTTTGATAATGCAGCTTAAAGATGTCCAATTTATAAGTCTGTTTTGGCACGAATCAGCTCAAGGTATTATTAATAGATTTTTTTATATCCACCATTTCAAAAACAGTGATATGTTTGACAAAAGGACAGACTGTTGAAAGCAAAGAAAAATCAGTTACTGTAATGAGTCATCGTTGATGATAGGAAATTGTTTTGCTTTTGAAGACAGACACATCATGTGTTTTTCAAATATTATCTGAGCTTTCTGTCAGGAAGTAAAAGTTTTCCAAAGATGATACACCGTATATTATTCAAATGAACCCCCTGACATCAGCGTGCACACACACACGCACAGGAGGCTGCTTTCTAAGTTGACTAATGGGCAGTTTGCTACAGCAATAAAAAACATGCAGGCAAAGAGGAGAGAGAGAGAGAGAGGGAGGGAAAATGGAAAGAGGGAGAGAACGGCTGTCAAGGGGGGAATAATGAGACAGAGGAAAGGAAAGAGACGACGAAAGTTAAAAGAAGGAAGCGCAAGGTGTGAATAAAGAGATCAAGACCCTAACACATATCCCATCATGCACTGCCATTAAGCTCTCTCCTGGGGCAAAACCCTGTATGTGTAAAACAGGCAACCCCTATTGTGCAGACTTCACACCTCAGACTTCCGTCAACATCCTTCAAATTAAAGGCGCCGCGACTCTTGAGACGCAAGTGACATTTTATCAGCATTTTGCATCAAAAAGAACCGCCGTCAAAATATTCACACGCTCCTGTGATGAAGACGTTCGCTGTGTGCATGAGAGTCCCTAGGTCACAGGCGCGCGCTGTTAGCCTTTGTTCTGCTGGGATGTGTGCTTAAGATTCAGAGCTTGTGATCTTTATCCAACCCCACGCTGAGCCCAGACAGGGGGAGCAAGCGAGGAGCATACTGAGGCAGCAAGGCAGACGCACAGGCCTCTAATGGAGGACGCCGATAACAGATTTCAGCTTTCGTCATTACGGGATTTAAATAATTTATTTGACAGACAAAGACGCAAACTCAGCCTCAACCCCATCCCCCACACAAATGTAGAGACACACAGCCCCCCTCTTCGTGTTAACATGCGTACTCACATATGTATAAATGTATAACCGAGCGCTTTGCCTCTTTGTAGCTTCATGACTGAATGAAAGGGATGCAAACAGACTGACTCTTATGCGCTGTTTGCATGTGATCCATCTCTCTGTGGACATAAATGCTGCAAACTTTCAACATAAATGATGATCAGAGGAAGGCGGTTTGTAAAACGAAGCTGAAGATTTCATAAACAAGAGTAAACAGAAAAAAGGGATGGGGGAATCAGAAGCAGTTCATAAATGTAATAAATTATCACATCATTACACCATTCAAGAGCTTATGTAACAGATTTATGGTGGCACAAGTGGTCTATGTCTCATGTCAGACATATTTGTGTGGCATCTGGCCTAAAGGTGCCAGACCAGATGTGTGTGCTGCAACACAAGACGGAGGGAAACAGCACCCACATCTCCTGCTCATTCAGTGCCTGTTACTCTCATTATCTCAGCTCATTGCTTTTCTAAATAGTCTGCTCGTCCTCCGTTGTACCGGAGGAGAATTTTCTTGGCTCCGTCGCCGCGGCAACATCTGTTTGAGAGCTGCCGTCCAGCTGTCAATCAGGCCTGGAAGAGATTTCAGAGGTGGATCCGCAGACGCTCCACTTTCAGCTGAAAACATTTCATAGCCAATCTAGAGCAGCTATTTACATAGTAATCACATCCCTCTCTCGCTTTCTTTACACTTTAACGTCAGTCAGCCCACACCCACACAAATCTAAGAGCACTGACGTCTGCTTCAGCTGGGAAAATGTTGCTCTGAAAAGACTTATTCAACTTTATTAAGTGGGTCTTCAGGAGGTGAGAACTGACTGAAGCAGTGAGAAAAAACGAGCGCACTGAGTCCGTCTGGCTGTCAGTCACGTCAAAAACTTCAAACTTCCCTTTTAAAGCATTTCGTTGCGAGTTGCTGTGGGCGAAGACGTCTGCTGTGGCAACCCGTGTTCGATCTCCTGAGGTGAATCATGCACACAAACACTGGCACACACCAACCAAGTTTCCATGTGGTCTAAAATTCCTCTCACGATCTGTGTCGCCAAGCACCGCGGTGACACTCGGATGAAAAACAGCACATAAAGGACAGATTGGCAGGACTAATGTTTGTGTGTGTGTGTGTATATGTGTGTGTGTGTGTGTGTGTGTGAGTGGATTGGCACAAGTGTTGGGGTAGCAGGCTTTTCATTGCTTTCACGCAGGCCAATCTAGCTGCTTTCAAAGACTCTTCTTAATACACCCAAAACACCCAAACATAAGCACAAGTTTAAAAAAAATGAAGCAAATTTAATAAGATGCGTCCGTACGTTACGTCCATACACATCTGCGTACAAGCACTGTAGTCATCAAATGGACTTCTGCTCCATATATGGATTTCTTTCCATTTAACCCGGTAATAAAAAGGGCACCGGCGCACAAAGGACTGAACATGTGCTATGTCAGGCGTCCGTAATGAGGATGGGGGGAGTGCTGAGGAAAGAGCCGGGAGAAGTGCACCAGAGAAAACATGAGGGGGGGGTGGAGGGTTGCAGCAAGATGGAAAGGTGGATAAGGGAAATAAAGATGTGAAAAGGAGAGAAGAGAGGGGGGTGGAGGTTTCTCTTTGGGGAAAGCTGCAGCTGCTTTCACCTGCCTATACCACCACCCCCTTCTCTAGCCTCAGCCTCCCTCCCACTGAGGCCTCATTAAAGGTCTCCAGGCTATAATTCATTCACTCTCCAATCACTTATCAGACATGCAATTCCACCGGCACACTCACTGGGATCCCTCCTCTTATTGCACAGGGAATACTGACGCTCACAAACAAGAAATGTTGATGCTAAATAGAACAAAAAAAAAAGAGGAAGAATGAATCAGAAAGCGTATGCTCCCGCTCTTCGGGTCTATATAGCACGCATCATACAAGCTAAATAGAGTTGACTCCTGAATTATGCAGTGGCCGGGGATGTTGTGTGCACGAAGGAGAACATGCAGATCTATATCTGTGACAACATGTGAATTGTTATCAAACTCCACGCCATGTAAACAGGGTCAACAGATACAGACTTTTGGAGCCCTGTACACTTGGGACCAAGTAATCATGACTTGTTTACTTTTTTATGTTCAGCTGATAAGATTATTCTGTTTTATGCCCTAACATCATTATGTGTGTGTTTGTGGGTAAATTTGGTCTCCATCTATCCACTGACTCCATCAGACTTTGTTACAGCGGTTAAATAGTTAATCTGCTGACAGTAAATTATCATTTCGATTGATTTTTATTCAGCATGACAGAGGAAAGGGAGTAATCTACAAGAGACAATAGTCTTTAGAGAGGCATTAGTATCTTTTCCTGCTGAGAGAACAACAGTGTTTCCTTCTGTCCCCGTCCTCAGCGAGAGTCGGCTCCTGGATCTCTCTTTGTCTCCACTAATCCTCCACACTGAGTCGAGACGGCTCGACAGAAAAGAGAGGGGGGAACGGAGGGGGAGTAAATAAAGGAATATAAGGAGATGGGAAGAAGGAAGCTGGAGATGGAGCATAAAAGAGAAGACCAGTAATTCAACGCTTGACATCCTGCAAAGTCTACACACACATACCCTTCACATTTTTAAGGATGGTGATGTCACCACTTTGGTCCAGACTGAAATATCTGTATTTATGGATTGCCATGAAATTTTGTGCGGACATTCATTGTGCCCAGATGATGAACCCTAATGACTTTGGTGATCCCCTGACTTTACCTCTGACACCACCACAAGGTTTGCAATTGTGGTTTTGAGTGAAATGTCTCAGCAGCTATTGGATGGTTTGCCATAAAACAGTTTCTGGTTGCTATTGTTTTTCCTCCTGTTCGTACTGGCCCTGGAGAGATCCCATCCTGACACAATCACACATGTAAGTGATGGTGGACAAAATCCACAATCCTCGTTCTGGACAAAAAATCATTCTAAAGTACAGCTGAAGCTATTATGAGATTTTAAGCAGTCTGAGTTTGACAATCAAGTGGGTATCTTTTACTGCAAAATTCCTTGATTTTATTTCCCTAGACAGTGTTTCTTTGCTGAGCTGCGATGGAGGGATAATACTATTAAAAGGAGATTTCTTACAATCTCTTGACTCACAAGTCAGTTTCTAAATGCTTCGCTCAACTAGAAACTGAAGACAAATCTGCCTGGTTTCGTTGCTTAAACTGGGTGGAAACAATATACCAAAAAAAACCTGCATATCAGAACCAATCAAAAGTCTTCAGGAAGGCCCTTCATATTGGGGCGGTGACATGCAGAAGTCGTGCGCTTGTAAAGTCTAAACAGAAACATGCACAGAACTGTTGTTGCTGCAGCTGCTCTGCTAACATGCTAACAGAAACACACAGACAGTTCACTCAGTTGCTGCTGTTCAAAGTTTCAAAAAATAGAAACAAACTCGGAGCTCTCCTCCCGCCAGTAAACGGCTCCAGAATGTGACTCTCGGTCGATGCAGAATCAAACCCGCCATCTGTCCGGCTGCTCAGCAGTAGCTCTTCCACGTTATATGATGGCTCAGCAGCAGTCACAGAAGAAAACGTGTTTGTGCCAAAACATATTCATCGGTTAAAAACAAACACAGTCAGGAGTGCCCCGGGGTGCCCCGGTAGCTCACATGGTAGAGCGGCGCCCCATGTACCAAAGGCTGAGTCCCTGCCGCAGCAGCTCAGGGTTCGAATCGTTTGCTGCATGTCATCCCCTCTCTCTCCCCATTTCATTACTATCACTATCTCTGTCAAATAAAGGCAAAAGCCGGAAAAAAAACCCGGTCATGTCTAGAAGGTAACCCACAAGTTGTGAAAACTCTTGCGAGACTCGTTGCCCGACGAACTATCCCAACCTTAACTATTCAAGGTCAATGCCTAACCTCAACCATCTTGCGAGAGTTTCGACTGAAGCCTCATGTGAACTTTGGCTGATCTCTCAATGGGCAGTATGAACACGAGGAATTTTGCAGCGACCAAAAACTGCTTCAATATGTATATATATCTGGATATGTGAGTTTTGTTTTACGACAGATTTGAAAAATGTGAACCTTTCCTTTAATCTAAACTGTTTATCTGTTCTCAAATATGCCTAAAGAACTCCTGCAGGGCCTCTGAAGTGCAACACGTCTTTAAGAACACAAAACAAACATATATTTACACGCTGTAACTGCAAACATCCGTACTGCTATTTGTTCTTCTAAAGTAACCCTGCTCACCTCCATAAAATTAATCTGTATCCATCTTCCTGACACACGCCACAAAACACACTCACTCCCTTATATTACCAGGACATACTGTATATACACAGTCCTGGATGTGACGCTGAGCCAAACACTATCTGTAATATAGTGTTTGTGAGCACTGAGTTTTCTCACAGACGCACTCACAAACATAATTCCCAATGTGATAACTAAAGCTACAGTATCTGCTAAAGTGTGCGCATGTGTGTGTGATCGGATGACGCACAGATCAGAGAGAGAAGTCCTGCCAGAGGCGAGAAGAGCAGAAGAAAGTAGGAGATAGGGTTGGGGAGAGGAGAGGAAGAGAGGAGCCGGGGACTATTTTCTTTTTAGGGTACTCCTTTCAAGTACCTCCCTCGAGCATGCACACACACACACACACACACACACACACACACACACACACACACACACACACACCACTCTATCTCTCCCTATCTCCTGCACTTACTCAACCCACCCACCAAGACTCAAGGGTGCATGAAGGACATCCACACATCTCTCTCTCTCTCTGTCCTCTTCTTTCTCCTCATCCTTAACTATTTCTTTCTCTCCCTCTCTCTCTCTCACACACACACACTCCACTCTCTGTGTTTTTCTCATTAAATCCGCAGTAAATCAGATCACGCCTCTCTGCAATAAATTACAGACCTGGGAACGGAGGAGGAGAGACAGAGATGGAGGTGGAAAAGGAGAAGAGTGGAGTTGGGTTGTAGCAATGTCAGGATGCAGGCAGCGAGACACGGGTGGATGATAAATGATCTTGGAATGGGACATGAGAGAGAGTTAAATCACATGCTGTACACGTGGAGATGCAAGGCTGCATGCACAAGTACGTACAAGCGACGCACGCATAAATACACACTTGCACGCGCACACGGCACAGGGGCACACCACAGCACCAGCGCCTTTCACGGTCCGAGGCAGCCGGACACCTGCACACATTTTAGGGATCGAATGGCCAAAGTCCACTCAAAGTCGTGAAGTTAACACAGACATGACATCATCTGAATGGCATTTTGATGCACTTGTTTGTCGTGCGAGTGAACAAGAGATAATTGTTGGTTAAAAAATACTTTTATAACCAGCGTCTCCTCCCACTGCGCTGCTCAAAAACAAGTAGGATGAGATGCTTTGGTCGTCAGGGTCATCTTGTACAAAGACGACACTGTTAGATGACATTTAGAGCACTCGCAAGGCTTGGGTGGGGAAGTTGAATCATTAATACAAACAATGAGCAAGATGTTAGAAAATATCTGGTTCTTTGATAGTAGAAATGTATATAATATAATTAAATAATAATAGAAACATCATGTTAATGTACTGCTGCAACACACAGTAAGTTAGTTGAGCTAGCTGCCAGCTTGTACACTAGTTAAAGGACTTTTTAAATCCGATATCTGAGGCGTGTGTGGTAGCATTAGGTCATATGACCTCTTCAGAAATGTGGATGTGTGCTCCCAACTTTGAGAATTTATTAACAGACTGTTTGAAACGGTCAGGACCGAGACTTTTGACTTCTACAGCCGACAATAACCACCTGAAGTTAAAAGATAAACCGGAAATAACATACTGTAAAAATGTGTGGGTCGCCTAACGTCAATACCAGGGTGTATTAGAGTAACATTAATATTAAGTTTGGCCATTTCTACCTCGAGTATGTCTTATTAAAAGTACCCTGTGGAGTTTTTTTTACCACTAGTAGTGCTACGGAGCTGCACATGTACACGTGCGAGCATGCAGGCGAGACAAACAGTCCTGACACATTTTGCATGCTGTAATTGATGTTTCATTGACGGCAGTAACACACAAAGAAATATAAATGTGCCGACAAAGGAGAGGAAGAAGACTGTTAGCGAGCAAACATGGATGTAACAATCCTTAGTTTGAAATATGTTTTAACCCTTTGAACTCTGCAATAGAAATGGTCCGCCAGTGCCTACATTGGTATTTATGCTTACTGTAATGTAATTTCTTGGAGGATCTTCAAATGCTTCATATCCCTAAAATCTGTACAACCCAAGCTAAAAGGTTATATAAGTCAATAAAACATAATAATTTATAAAAAGTATTGAAATTGTGTCATAAATTTAAAAAAAATTAAAAATCAGATGTTTTTTTTCATAAAAATGTTACTAAATACACACACAAAACATATTGATCCTAACAAATTCTGAATGTAGAAACATGAACAAAATATTTTTTAACACTCCATAAGTTGAACTATGCACATTGTTTACTTTTTGAGATATGCACATTTTTATGAGCAGATGATGAGCATTTTATGAGATTGGCCGCCCACGGGAGGTCCGTATTTAAAGGATTAAATATCGCATTGCAAAGGTTATATAAGGACAAAAATGCTTTCAACACGTTTGTCAGGCCTCAAGGATACACACAATGCATTTTGATGAACAACAATGCATGTAAAAATAACTTTGTTTGCAAAAACGTTTGACACCTAGAGTGATTCTTTCTGTGAGCTCAAATAAGCAAGAGGCATACTGACAGGGATACTGCAAAATATAACGGGCCTATACATTTATTATGTATTATTCCGATAATTAAATTATAGTGGATAAATTATCGGCCGATAATGCGAAACCAAATTGCTTTCATTGACAAATAAGCACATCATCTATTCACTCTGATACAGTAGGTGGTGGTATGCACCTTTAAAGTTGGTTTATAATCACAGAAAAGAAGAAGAAGCGCGGCACGCCGACTAGAGAGTTAAACATTTTTCAGTTTCAGACGACAACACGATTCCAATTTGCAATACAAGTTTTTTTATGTACTTTACTAGAAAAAAAATGTACATTTGAAGAGTCAGAACTGCTCTTTGTTTTGGTTGTGTTAACAATAGTGATGCCAGTTAGATAAGATCAGGTCAGAGCTATAGAACATTAAATCATCCATCCTTTGCTCACTACACTTAGCCTTTCTTACCCTCAGGTGTGCATAAACTACAAGTTATGAACTTCTTTTTAAAATACAAAAATGGGAAATCATCGGTTATCTTATCGGTATCGTCCATGAGAAGCAGGTATTTATCGGTCATTGGTATCGGCTGAAAAAAATCCATCTTTGTTTGTCCGAATCTCTTTGTTTTCCTCCTCTTACGTATTGATCCTCCCCTCATCCGTCTGAGCCTCATTTCTTTCGATCCCGTCTTGTTATCACTAATTAAGACAACACTTTACGGGCCTCTTCTGCACCTGAGGCCCAACGACACGACACACACAAAGACTCAGCAGCAGCTTTTGACACCCTATTGACGACTGCGGTGGTTGAATCAACCCTCTTCACACACACATCCCTTCCCCAAGCACAGACACACTAACACATGCGCACATTCATCAAATCACTGAACCGTGGGATGTTTGGTTAGCTTCTTGCCTAACATCGGCAGTAAGAGGGACCCCAATTTTATATCAGTGCTCTATCCCCACTAACGCTGTCATCCGCTGGTGCACACACACACCTCCCTTCACAAAGATGAATAATGCGTTATAATAGCATTGCCTCCAACTGACCCTCAGCATTTGCATGAAGTATTTGAGTGCATGCAGGGAAAGCTGAAACGACATAGTAGTAGAAATACTAATGCACTGAGTGTCTGTCGGTGTCAACATCGCACATGAGGAGAGGGAGAAGCCCTTTTCTCTTTATGCTGCTGCAGACGATTATTTTCGTAACACTGAAGAGGTTGTGAAACTCTCTGGTCCCAGCTGGACCTGTCCACCTGTTCTTCTCTCTGTCTGCACTCACATATTGTCATACATACATAACCTTCATACTATATGAATACAAAATCATACAGACATGTTCCCTCTGCTCACTCCCTCACTGTTTCTTTAGCACAGTCAAGCGACTACCTTCCAGCTTGTTATTGTTTGTTATCAGAAACTATGCAGTTTGTTGAATATATATTATGAATTGATGTGATAGAATAATAGCTTTTCTAATTAATGTGATGAAAATATAGGTGATAGGAACTAGCCTGGTAGATGTTTGTTTCAACAACACAATGAGTTAGGACTGGGTTATAATTAAATACTATCATTTAATTAACTTTCAGTGGAATTGTATTGTCACGATGGGAACATATTATGTAATACTGTTGCAAAAACAAGCAAGTTGTAATTTAAAAATGATTGATGTTTATAATCATTTTGACAACATCAATTTGATCATGTCATATGGAAGTTTGCATGCATTTTCCATATTGCAAATAACGATCATTTTCATTACTAAACTCTTCTGTATTGTTTTTTTCAATTAATTCAATTATTATTGAATTATTTGGTCTATAAAATATCAGAAAACTGTGAAAAATACCCCACGTTGACATATTCAATTTGCTTATTTTCTCCGACCAACAGTCCAACACCCAAAGATAATCAGTTAACGATCAGTTTCCCTATTGCACTAATCAACTTTTCTGTACCAGTGCGTAAAAGTGTGTGTGTGTATGTGCAAGAGTATACTTTACTATTGTGAAAAGGCAGTTATATGTAACACTGTGCACGTGCATCATCTGAATGTTTCCCTTTCAACTCACGTCGGTCAAGCCGGAAACCATTACACACACACACACACACACACACATACAGGGTGTGCACACTCGTCTTTAATCTTAAAGCACCATCTATTATTCAGTGAGAGCAGGTGGGAGGGGCGGGGTAAAGGGGTGGTAGGGGCATGGCTGAATGGAGAGTGGGGGAAATCAAGGGTGGAGACGTACGTGCGTGCATGTGTGTGTGTTTGTGTCAGTGTGCGTGTGTGTGTGTTTTGGGGTTGAGGATGATTAAAAAGACGCAACCCCCCATCCTGTGCACATTTTTAGCTCACTCTAGTCCCATGAATGGTAAATTGTAGCCGGCTGCTGTGATGGAGGAGTAAGAGGAAGACAAAGACAGAGTGAGAATAAAGACCCCATGACCCACCAACCCCCTCCTGACTTCCTCTCTATTGACTGTCACACTTCACATGGGTGACTCGTGTCAGTGTGACATTTTGCTACTGAGAGAGCCAACGACTACACATTAATATGTTGGATTATTCTCACCAGACGGGACACTCCTATTGACCAATTTCTTATCTAAAAAAATGTCTCTGTGCAAGTTCTATGATAGGATAACAACCTCTCAAGGGTTTACCCTGCCTCTTGTGCAGTGCATGCTGGGATAGGCAGCCTGTATGACCCTGAACAGGATAATTGTGGATGGATGGATGGATGGATGTACAAATAAAATCTTCACATTTGAGAATAACAGCTAACTTGTGTTAAAAAAGCACAAGATATATGACTTTATAACAAAACGCCTACACTCCTATTATTTACAGTCTATGGCTAAACATCAACTCGAGGCAAAGACTCAGAGAAGGCTGCTCAGAGAGGATGATCGCAACGATAATACGTACTGTAGCACTAGAGACACAGCTGACAACTAAAGCTGAAAAACACAATCTTGCTCATGGCAACAATTAAACACAAACAAACGCACCGCAGCGGAGTCAGTCATTGATCAAAATGAGAGAACTAGGTTTTCGTTACTGGAGGCCAAAAAAAACAAATGTTGGCCCATTCAGCGAAAATACCTCCCACTCCTGCACCCACACGCATGCATCAACTGGGTTTAATCTGTCTGGCGTGAAAGCTATCTGTAAACAAAATCAGTGTGACTGTCAAGCGGGGGATCGGTTCACAGAGGAGTGTGGAAGAGGACGACGATGATGACAGAGGAGGGCTGCAGGAGGAGGAATCTGGGGTGTACTCGTTCAGACACAGAGGGAAACCGGAGGGCTGCCCCCGAGAAGGATGGTAAGTTACAAGCCACAAAACAAAACATTCCAACAATTTAAACTATATCAATCACAATACACACAGGGCTCCAAATAATGATTATAATCCATTATCAATTAATCTGTTTGTTTGTTGTTGTTGTTTTTTTCGATTTAATTGAATTTCTCAGAGACCAACATTTCTTGTTTTGTCCAACAACAGTCCAAAACTCAAAGATATTCAATTTGCAATGATATAAAACAAAGAAAAAACAGTAAATAATCAAATTTAAGAAGCTGGAACCACCTAACCTTTGGCCTTTTTGCTTGATGAATCACTTAATTGATAATCAAAATACAGTAGTTGCAGATTCATTTTCTATTACAGATGCACCATTCCGATACTTATATCGGGCCGATACTGACTCAAATAGCTGGATCGGGTATCGGTGACAATGGGGCAGATCTATTCAATTCAACTCTATGTTTACGTCTGATTACACGTGTGCGTACTACGTCATGCATCAGCAGCATGCCGGTAGACCGCATAGCTGAGGGAGCTAACAACAAACATGTCAGCTGTCTGGAATTGGACACTTGAATTATAATTCCTGTTAATTTTGAAAAGAAATGTTACCAAGTTATTATTTCAATAATAAATAACAATTCACTTTATTTATATCTATGTATGTATTTGTTAGATTTTATTTTACAAAGTTAGGAAAACAATGTTTAAGTCAAGCCTGCTGTTGCCTTTCACATAAAAGAATGATCCCAGTCTCTTCCACACAGTGAGGCGTAGAGTTTATTAATTAAACACTGGTATCGGATCGGTACTCAGTGTCGGCCGATACCGAAAGCCCAGGTATCGGTATCAGGACTGAAAAAGTCGGATCGGTGCATCCCTACTTTCTATAAATTGACTGATCAATTAATCGACTAATCGTTGCATTACTGAACAACACAGTTTCTTAAAAGGTTCTCTATAAGATATCCAGAGCATCAAATATAGCAGCAAACTACTATTTGCAATGTCCGGTCCCCCCTCCCAGGTTAACACTGTTAGCTCTGCCAGTACTGTTGCCTTTGTTTTCACTGTTAGCGCTGCTAGCACCGTTAGCTGCAAGCCAGCGGCTCAGCTGTCGTCATGTTGAGAGCCATGCGGAGGCAATAGAAATGCTCCCAATTTCGCATTTAGCACGTTTAAAGCTCAAGTGGTGTCATCAAATTGCTTGTTTTCCACAATCAACAGTCCAAAACCTAAAAATATTCAATTTATGATCAAATAAAACAAAAAAAAACAGCAAATCCTCACACATGAGAAACTGGAACTAGGAAAATGTTTTATATTTTTGTTTGAAAAATAACAAACAAAATATATTTTCTTTGTTTTGGCTTATGGTTTCAGTCCTACAAAAAAAGTACAACGATTTTTAGAGAAAACAGATGAATGTCACACAGTACAATGCTCTATTGCACTGATCTCAGTCTCTCATTCTTATTCAGAGCCACACATGTCAAACTGTTGCCCGGAGCAGTCTGGGTGGAGGCTACTTCACTCTCTGGAAAGCTAAAAACAGGATTTCACTTTAAGTGTTTCCTTTCAGCCGACAATTCTGATGGACTTTCTGCACCACATCCAGTTAAGAAATTATGGGAAAGGACGCTGAAAGCAGCCGTCACACACATGAATAATGACTCAACATCAAACCGAGTGCTGATGAATGTATGTGCGTGTGTTAACGTAGACCTATATGTGTGCGTGTGTGTGCGGACGACACATTTTTATCCATGACTGGTTGATGCGTCACGCAGTGAGCTGCAGGCTTCACAGAAACATATCCTCTAAACGTGGGAATTCCTGTGATGTAACGTTTCTCTCAGTAGGGGAGTGACTTCCGCTGTGATGAACAGGCAGCAGCATCACTGTATGTGTGTTCACAGGCTTTCTGTTTGGTGGCTAAATGACACAAACAAGCCATGGTCTCAAAGGCGACACAAACAAAAACACAGAAAGGTTTAGAGAGAAGGGCGATTTTAAAAAAGTGTGTGCGGTTGAGGAAAAAAGAGAGTCAGAGGCCGAGTAAGAGGGAGAGAGAAAATAAGGAGTTGCTCGCTTTCCATCAGCAGTGCTGTGATCAATATCAGTGTCTGACAGGGCAGTGCTCCAGCTTTTACCGTAAATCACTTCCTATTATGATAGAATCTCTAAATCATACACACACACACAATAACTGACCTGCGGCAACAAACACATATACACACATGGATACGTATACATTCATTCATACAATGGCCCACTTCAGCACACACCAGCATTAGATATTTATGACCTATAGAGTGCATTCCCAAAAACAAGCAATAAACAGCACTAAGAGAGCAAGAAAATATGACCTCTGTCCAGCAGAACCACACAAAACAAGAACAAGTGTTGCTCAGGCCCGAGAGAATGATGTATGACTCCTGCTGGGATCATTTCAACAAGTAAGTGAACATTTCATGAACATTAAGGGAATAAAAATGAATCCCCCTTCATGTGTGCGTCATTGTCAGCCCAGCCATAGCATATTAAAAACATTAATAAGCAAGTGGAGAAATAAAGCTACTAACACAACTGCAATGAATCAACCAACAGACATATAGAAAAATAGATTGGTAGACAGCCAGACAGATAGCTACACTCTTAATACAAATGTGTTGTTAGCTGACAATCTTTGTGTTATTACCAAACAGACACATATTGTGTTGTTTTCTACATGTGATGTGTTGTTTAATCTAAAACTGGACACACATAACGTGTGTTAAACCATTAACCAATCACATCGCTACTTCACTGGCAGTTTTAGGAGTATGCAAGAGTGAAATGAGTGTTTGTGGAAGTGGCTTTGTGTTATTTTATCAAAGTGAATAACGACTGAAACCAGTTTTTTCGCTTTCTCAGCGAATGGAGTCTACAAAGAAGAAACCACAGTTTTCCTAGAAGGCAGAAAGATCTGCAAGAAAGTCTACAAACGCCACAAACCACGATGGTTAAAATCAATAGTACAATAAAAATTAACCTTTTTTACTACCTTATGCTTATTTAAATTCAAATCCTTAGGAATACAATTAACACATTTTTACACAATAATATGTTCATATAAGGACCACACATATTGTGTTATATTTGACACAATCACTGTGTTTGAAAATCCAACACAAATCTTGTGCTAAAACTTTTAACACAGTACTTGTGTTAAAAGTGCCACAAAATGTGTGGTCCTTATATAGACACGTTAGTGTGTTTGGAATTGACACAACTTGTGTTGATATTAACACATTTGTTTTAAGAGTGAAGTAAAACAGACAGATTTAATAATCTAATAATACTCACTGATTCAGCTCCACATCCAAGATGAATTTTCTGCCAAAAGCGTCGACTTGAAAGCTTGCTTGTGCCACATGGTTCACCTAAAAAAAGGCAGAGAAGACAGATTATTTACTATTACTAAAAGCAGCAATTATCATATTCATGGGTCAATTCATTATCATATGCAAGAATCAATTTTCATCTACATTGATGGATGGCTACATTGTCCTTTTTCCAGCACCAATCAGCAGTAAAAATAACACTGTTTTCATTAAGCCATCAAGGTCTGTCTTCTTCTTCTGAATTTGAATTTCTGCTTGCGTAACATTTGAGCCACAAATCAGAAATATATTTTATGTAATATCCACTCACACTCTTAAACATGTACATTATTTTACCTCGATGCCAATTCATTTCTATGTTTACCACACTGAGTTTGTAACAGTTTCACAAAGCCAAGGATTCATTGAAATTCAATTCAGAACCATATTTTTGTCTGGCAGCAATGATAAACACAAAAACATACAAATGCACGCTCTCTTTTCTGACTGCATGTGCTGTGTGTGATTGATTCAGCTGGAGGAGGGTCGGATTCATTCCCAGCTCAGGCCACATATGGTACAGGCTTCATTGCGCACCCTCGGGTCAATGAGAACTCCCCACAATCATTCCTGTGCAGGTCCAGGAGCGTCCCAGAGCTGCTCTAAAACACAGCTCACCCTCCCCCCCCCGGCTCGTCCCGCAGGCTATACCTTCATTACAGACCGGACACCGCCTCACAACGAAGGGAGGAGGGGTGTGTGTGTGTTTTTTGTTTCCATTTGAGGAGATGCCCCTGTGCTCACCCAAGGACGACCTTAGCCCGTGAGGTCCCCATTGACCACAAACTCTATTGTTTGTAGGCGTGTGTCTGTGCGTGATCAATGCATATATGAGCGGGTAAGAGGGTGTGTGGGTGAGCGCGCACAAAGGGCAATCCCTTTCCATGGCACACTTGCGATGAAATCTAATCTGGCAGATTGGATCCATGATGGGAGGAGGTACCAGTAATTGTGTTTAATGAAAGCACATCCCAGCTTGACTGAGCCGGGCCAATACTCTGAAGCCACCACTGACTCTTCTTACATTGATTTCTGAGTTATAGCAGGCCGGACTTTCCACTCACGACCGTCAAAGTATGACTGTAAGTGCTATCAATGCACTGCACGCAGACAGAGAGGCAGGAAGGCAAACATGCAAACCGACACACACTGATTCCACTTGGAGCGTTTGTTTTTCCACCAAAACAACAGGAGCACTTTGCTGAACTCCCCACTGCTCATTCAGTGGTGAGACTGTTTGTGTCTGAGACTGAAAATAGGCAGTGCAACAGAAGGATATAAATAACACCCTGCGTGTCACACATTTTCAGAACTATTTGACAGATTTGTTTTTAGGCTGTTGATCTAAAAACAGCAAAATATCTGATCAAACTTTGTGCAAGTGACATCACGGCTGACTGCAGACCAGATTCAACTCTCTGGAGAATAAGAGACTCAGAAATCAAATCAAAGCTGCACCTGTCTCCTCCTGCTCCTCCACTGGATCTATTCCTCACTTGCAATGTATGGTTTTATCGCTTAATAAGAACTTAGAGACCGTAACTGATTAATTTTTAATAACCATGAGCTCACACAATACATTCTTTAGAGAAAAATAAACACCTCCTGAGCTGTAAATTCAGGGATTACAAGCTTATCTTAACTGGCTCCAGAGAAGGTAGTTGACTCGTGAAAATATGAGGTTTTAGGTACGACATGATTTGAGCAAATCTTCTTAAGAATCTGTGTAGAAAGTAAAAATGTTCCTTTGTTCTGAAAAAATTAGCCTCCTTGCTTTAAACTCCAGTTCACAGATAGACTGTTACGCAACAAGCCTGTGGTGGAGATTGGTATCCGTTTCAAAAGGAACATTTTAAAATGATATCTGATGGCAGATGGTTCCTGTTAGCTTGTTTACCCATCGGGCTGCAGCTCTGTCTGAGGTGTGAGAGAGACAAAGGGTTAACACCTCCCTGCCTGCTACCATCTGTAGCCCTCTCCACTCTCCGAGCCCTGAATAGGCTAGCCTACACAAACCTAAGCCGCACAAATTAAAAACGCATGACAGGTTCGCACAATGCTAATTGACTCATCTCTTGAAATGAACCCAGCAGACACGCTGCTTCACTGAACTGAGTCAGTGAACACAGTTACAGTGATCATGATTATCACTGCACTGTATCGGTTATTACAGTCAAAGCCAAATGGTTCTGGTAGGCTCTCTTGTCCAACAATTGTTGTTGTGCCCATTGGGTTTAGATAATCAACAACAGCTTTCTGCATAATGTTACATGGTGGATTTAGTGGGTGGCTGTCCAAACTTACTGCAAAACAAAGTTTAACCCATGCATAGCCTAGTTTACCTACGAGCTTACGGTGTGTTGCTTGTTCCAAACACTGGCTGCAGTGGAAAATAATATTAAATAACGGTAAACTTATGTATACATGTATATCCCTATTTAAAGGTGCTAAATATGGGATTGGGAGCATTTCTATTGCCTCTCAACGGCTCTCAACGCAGCGACGGCGCATCAGCTGCTCCCTGCCAAGCCCCCAGGAAGAACGCTGGTCGTTGATGTAAATTTTCGTAGTGGCCAAATGACGGTACTACAACCTCTGTGTCTGTCACATGATGCCATTGTGCCCAAAAATACTTTTTGCCACAGACTTACATTGGGAAAGAGACGCATGTAACTCAGCTGATAATTTTTTTTTTAGGTGAATCAACTTCCCAGTACAAACACTCTAATAGCCCTTATTTAAATCATTAGGTCCTTAAAGTTGTAAAATACACTAATAGCCGAATCCACAGTTATTTCCCTTACACAAGCAACTTTCATAGGAATAAACGGGCACCCGCCTCCAACGCTGTATCCAGTTCTCTTAATACACCCATGGGTGCTAACAATGCAAACAACAGCGAAAGTGCTGACAGAGCTAATAGTGTTTATCTGAGGGGGAACCGGAGGATGGGTGCTACGCTTACGCAACGACGCCGTCCCGACAGATGGCGTTATCAGCGGTAACCTCTGTGTGAGCGCAGTTCAGAGCGGCGACCATGAGCCAGTGGTGCACGCTTACATGCACGAACATGCACTAAAAGCGCACGCAGCCGGCCCGGCAATGTCAACAAAGTGAGGCAAAACTCGGATTCCAAAACACACACAGAGGGAGAGTGACTTCATTCTCTGCTCAGGTAGACATTACTCCTCTATATCTTTACATAGCAAATAGTTATTTGCTGCTATATTAATGCTCTGAATATAACATTTTTCATCTTTAAATGAATTAATTATCTTGGCAATCAATCCCTCTTTAGAATATATTTCCTACAGATTATCACAGTAAATATTCAGATACTGGATTTTTGAGGCAAATTGATATTTGAAAGTTAAAAAAATACAATAATAATATATCAGCCACGTTCTTTAACATAAACACAACACATAAAACAACATCTTTGATAAGGATTCCTCAAATTTGGTTATTAAAGAATTGTTACCAGATGAACGGACATTTAAGAGTTAAATAAACATCAGTGCCCTCTGCTGGACTGACTATGTAATGACGAGACAGTTTCTAAACTACCTTAAAAATAGTGTATCTTTATTTATTATTTACCATTTCTCTACTGCAACTCCTTGGTACATACCGGCCCTCATACACACCGATACTCACATATCTGTGACAAGCTGAAATCTGCTGATAATATCGTCCACTCAGATATACCAAATCCAGCTCTATAACCTCTTTTTATTAATGTCTAAAGTAAAAACTGCTGCTTTATGGGACATGAGCTGGTATAGCTGAGGCAGCTGCTGGGACAGTAACCCAGCTGGACACACATGATGCCAGTTTTAACCAAATTATGAATTATCCTGGTTGTCCAGATGACTATACAGCTGATTTCCTTCAGTAAATGTGCTGTAAATATAGCTAGAATATTTGATCAGTTTAAATACAGAGTGGTGTGCTGTTTTTTTTTTTTTGCATATGAAGGCAATGATGACCCATATAGCACCTGCAGACAGTCTAATTAGTCTGTTCCTGCCTAAATGTTTCTTCTGTTTTGCTTGTAATTGACTAATTATTAATTTCCCCTCTGAAGACAAGGGCAGAGGAGGAGGAGAGGAATCAATGCAAAACATAAACACGCAGCAGCAGCACACAGCCTCCATGCAGACACTCCTCTCTCTCTCTCTCTCCATCCTGACAACACAAGCTGCTGTGTACCTGTGTGGATCCGGAGCTGGGAGCTTTCACCCGGGTGCTGAGCTGATCCTCGGTGATCTGGCTGTGGTTGTGTCTGCTGTAGAGCAGCCGGAGAGGCACCGTGTCCTCCTTCCAGACCAACCTGCCTGCATCACGAAGAGCCTTCAAGCTCGACGAGGCGTCTCCTGCACACAGAGAGGGAAAGAAAACACCAGATTTCATTACCACCGTGTGGTGATGATGCATTCATCACAAAAACACACCGCACATCTGAAATGGTCCCATTTTCCTTTTGATAACACCATCCAGCTACAGGCTACATGCATATTTTAGATGGAGACCATGAAGTAGCTGATGATACAAATAAACAAAGCAAAAAAACAGGCCTGGGTGACGCTTTGTTTGCACGATAATAAATATTGTTAATATGTAAAATATTACCATTTTGTGCATCAGGGCTGCTCTGGTGAGCGACGTGCATCAATCCACAGACGCACAAAAGGGAAATCCACCATGGAGGGCGCATCATCAGCACCATCACCTCTTCTCTTCTCTCTCTTAGATTATAAAAACAATGCGGTATTCCAGGAGCAGGCTCTAGGAGGTCCTGCCTTCGCTAGGGGAGCAGGAAGCCGGAGCTGGTCGTCGGGTTATGGTTGGAGGCCATCTGGGTCTGAACAAGTCTGAACGCGCAGCGCGTCTGAGCGGATCAGCAGCACTAAGGAGGAGGAGGCGAGGACAGAGAGAGAGAGAGGGAGAGGAGGGGAGGACTGGGGACACCTCCTTAAAAGACATCAATATCCAGCGGCTCACTGCAGAAACGCCTAATGCATAAATATGAGGAGAGGAGTGGAGAGACAGGATGGAGAGAAGCTGCTCCTCCTCCTCCTCCTCCTCCTCCCTCCATGTTCAATGGCTGCAGGAGCCTCCATTCCTCCTGCTCCCAATCTGCCTGTTATTATCATCATGAGTCACTCCATCATCTGCCAAGTTAGAATAAACGGGAAAGTGAATGATTTTCATATGTGTGGTGATGATTTTGTGGATGCTTTACCACTGCAACAATACAAGATTTCCAGTTTTGCCAAAAACAACAAACAGGAACATGTTTGGAAAATCATGTTTCTCATTTACACATGTAGGGAGGCTTCTAGTTCATGTATTGGACATGTTTATCTTCTACAAAAACCTTTAAACTGTTGACGCATTAAGGCAGCATCAACAACACCTTTAATGTCACTTTAACACTATCCTACACCAGTGTTAAAGTGATATTAAAGATGTTGTTGATGCTGCCCTGTGTCAACAACAACATCTTTACTATCACTTTAACACTAGACCTACACCAATGTTGCAGGTGAATCTGGAGATGCACCAGAACCACACAGCTAATCTTACAGAGTTAATGAGCTGATGAGAATGTATTTTTTTCCCCAGAACATCATTGTTTAGTCAAGGGGCTGATGTGGCTCTGGGGAAATAATCTAGCACAATGTTACATTAAGTCTGAAGATTTTAAGGCCAGTTAATGTTTATAAGGATTTAATTTGCTCAAAACATCTTATTTGAGATAACTAAAGGAAAATAAACAAACACGTTATGTTCAAAAGTTTGGAATCGCCTGCCACAAAAGCTTGACTAGGTTCAGTCAGATGACTGAGGACTAATAGGGCTGCCACTAATGATTATTTTCATTGTCGTTTAATGTATTGAATATTTTCTCGATTAATTGATTAGTTGTTTGGTCTATAAAATGTCAGGAAAGGGTGAGAAATGTCGATTAGTGTTTCCCAAAGTCCAAGATGACGTCCTAAAATGCCTTTAGGTGTTAAGTTTGCATGTTCTTCCTGTGTCTGCGTGGTTTCTCTCACCGGTTTAAAGGATTGAAGACTCTAAATTTGTATTGAAGGTTGTGTACATTTTAGTGTGAATGGTCGTCTATATGAGTTAGTATAGACTCCAGCCCCTGCAACCCTAAAGTGCAGGTATAGATAATGGACCTTTAATGTGTGGTTTACAATAGTATGTACAGTAAGTGGCAGGAACAGTATTTGCACTCATAAAAGCAGCAGCAGGTTATCTGTATGGGAGGAGAAAAAAATGTCGATAATGTGCATTCAGTGTTGCCTTTGCCAGTTTATTTGCAGCTGTGCTTGTACCTCAGTACACATTGTTGCTCAAGTCTTTATTTTAATGCCAGAGGCACAGAGACTCCCATTTGACCCAGTGCATCCATTTGAGAGCAGAGAGAGAGAACAAGGCCACTATGCTAATGCACTTAACGCAGGGAAGAAGGAGAAGCTGAGCTAATGTATCAGAAAAAGCACATGAAGGCAGGTCACGAAAAGCGCACTTAGGAAGAATCTTAAAATGTCATATATAATATCAAGTACCACACGTACAATACATATGCAATCATTATATGTATTTTATATGCATATACAATCAGTTTCCCACGTCTGGGATGAGTCAGGCCACCCTTCTCCAGATTATTGTGTAAAATATTAGCTGCCTTTTTCCATATGATGCTCCTTTCCACTGAATACTATTCAGTGGAATTGACTGCCTGCAGACACTGTAAACATTTCTGAAAAAAAAAAATATTCACAGTAATATTTCATAGATTTTCAAGTGGCAATAGAATCAAATTCATAAAATTGTTTAAAAATACATTTTCCCTTACTAAATATACACGATCAGCCATAACATTAGGACAGCGTGGGCACCCGAACAAGTCTGCAGCTACGCAGCCCCATACGCAACAAACTGCGATGCACTGTGTGTTCTGACACCTTTCTATCAGAACCAGCATTCACTTTTTCAGCAATTTGAGCTACAGTAGCTCTTCTATTGGATCGGAGAACACAAGCAAGCCTTCGCTCCCCACGTGCATCAATGAGCCTTGGGTCTGACCCTGTCCCCGGTTCACCGGTTTTAAAGTTCAAAATGTTCACTTGCTGTCTAATATATCCCACCCACTGTCGGCGCCATAGTAACGAGATAATCAGTGTTATTCACTTCATCTGTCAGTGGTCTTAATGTTATGGCTAATCAGTGTATAAACCCATCACAAAGGAGATTTAGATTAGACAAGATGAGTTATACCAAGATGTGGATTGTTAAACCCTAAACAGACACGATTCGAAAACATTTTTAATACCGTTATCTCGAGATCATGAGTTATTTATGTCGTCAACTCGAGAAAACAAGCTTTGTTATCTCGAGATCATGAGTTATTTATGTCGTCAACTCGAGAAAACAAGCTTTGTTATCTCGAGATAACAAGAAAATTAACTTGTTATCACAAGGACACAAAAGGTTGTTTTCTTTCATTACTTATAATGTTTGGGTCAAATCATTTCAAGTCAATTCAAATCACACCAGACCTGGTGAAGTTAGTGGACGGATTTTGTGTCTGTATGTAGTTAGAGATGTCTTCAACTCAAATGTATCAGTCATTGTCGAGATAACGGTATTAAAAAAAAAAATGTTTGAATCATGTCTGTTTAGGGCTTTTGTAGTCATGGGAATATTAGTTTCAAATACATTTCTTCAATTTTCTGTCCACTTTGACAGTTCTTCTTGTGTTGAGTTTAAATGTATTTTCAACCATTTTTTGCTGCACAAGAAAATGTGCAAATTGTAATTTTAAAGCCACTGTAAAGATAATTATTACACTGGTTTATCTCTTTCAAGTTTTATATCTTATACAAAGCTGTGAACAAAATGCTACAGCACATCAGCAGCTGCCTTTCATCGGATATAGAGTAAGATAACTGCCGTCAGTAAACTGATGTTTCTGAAGACGAGAAAAATCTAGTGGCTTGTATAGTCCATGGCACAGAATGTGGCTTGGTTCAAGTACTGGAAAAGGCAATAATAGTCCAGTTTATCCCTTCAGTTAATTTCTCCTCAAACGTCCTCAAACCCCAGAAATTCAACGTCCATGTCATCCGTTGACTGAAAAAGTTCCCAGAGTTTCGGCATGGAGTTGTCGGGAATGTCACTTGGCTCTACGCGTTCAATGCGTGTGCCCACTTTCCGTCTTTTGCGTTTATATACTCTGACCCTCCTCTGTATTTTCCGAACCGGTGAGAAGCTTTGTGAAGGAGGGCTCACTTCTTCCCTTTCTGAGAGGTGGTTTCCAGTCATTTTGCCGTCCTGAACAGCCTCATACGCTGAGGAATCCGGTTTCTTATCAGCCTCCTCTTGTTGATTTGTTATAACTTTAAGGCATTTTGAGGAAGCTTCATTCTGTGCGTTCATATCATGGAATTGAGAGGTTGAGCTGTTCATGTCTTGAGTTATTGTTTGGTCCACCTTGTTGACCTGAGTAACGCTGGAGGGAATAGAGGGAAGACATTCACCTCTAGAGGGGGCTGTTTCCATCTTGGGCTGAGGAATTTGACCCTGCTCAGCTTTTTGAGTGCAAGAAATCATAGAATTCTGTCTGCACGGCTGTTTACGTGCAAGAGATTTGTGCTTGGATCTGTCTGAGTGGGTGTAACAGCTCCTCCTCTCCTCCTCCCCCTGAATCAAAGGAGCTGAACCAGTAGCTCCGGTTTTTAAAGTGTGCCTTGAATAAGATCCCTCGTGCCTGTCGACAGTCCGGTGCTGCTCTTCTTTAATAATCTCTGTGGTATCGAGATCTCCCTGGTGTCTTTGCACAGTTTTCCCACATGGTCCAGGAACAGCCAGCACAGAGGAAACACTGCACTTTGGTCTGACAGGAATCAAAGAAAGGATTACGTGAGTAGAGTGGAGTAGAAAGATAAAAGTTCTAGATATGTCAAATACAAATTGAATTTGCATTTACATGCATTTCTTTCTTGTGAGCACATGTTGATGGAAGTTTTAAAGGAATGTGGACCAATTACCTTTTAACGTGGATGAAGTTACAGTGCAGGTTTGAAACCAGTTTGTCCACCACCAGGTATTGCTTACTCTTAGAGAAAGCCTTGTGACGAACACTCTTTAGATGCTGAACAAAAAATAAATAAAAAAAATATCACCCAGTTAAATAATAGATAATAACAGCTGTCCAGTGGAGGCTACTTAGCACACAATTTGCTCAATCTCTATTGCATGAGCAACTAAATACAAAAAAAATATAGATAGAATTCACATACAAGCTTGGTGATTTTTTCATTTTCTTTTAAATTAATAAAAAAAAGAATTTGTTTGACATAGTTTTGAGTGTCAAATTAAAGTGAAACTACTACACACAGGGCCGTATAACATGTATAAATACACAGTAGTGTCAATATCGTTGTACAAAACTATGTATCATCTGGAATTTTTGAAACACCCTAAATGTCACTCTGTTCTAGGTGTTAAAGGCTGAATTACTGTCCAGCTAGCATCAGCAGTTAAAAACTAAAACTTAATACTGTTTGCAAATTTACCAGCTGTTTTATAACACATTAACAAATGACACCAAAATAATGTCAAAGCACATCTATACTTTGATGAACAGGCTCACTACTGAATCACAGTACAACACCTATCGTTAGTTCAGAGTGACCATTGCTTTTAATCTAGGCAACAACTCTTTGTTAAGTCTGACACATTTAATTACGCTGTGACCCAAATGAAAATTGGGGTTAACTCTCCATATAGTCTTTCAAAATAAAAACATATAAAAGGCAGTTCTGTGACTTAGATCTTCATATTGGCTCTACTTTAAAGTAAGCCCTGCAGTATAAGATATATACTTTTATTATTTAAATAGCAGGATCTAAAACATATATGCATTGTGGTGTGTGTAATTTGGCTTATGTGGCATTACCATAACTTATTGTATTACATTCATGTTATTGCATTGACAGTTTTCACTTTTACATGTGATAACTTACCATTGTGACGTTCTCATATTTGATCAAGCAGCACTCGCAGTAGCCACCACGTTTCTTGTCTCTGTTCTTCTTTCGGCCGTGTGCTCTCTCTTCACTGGCTGAGGCTCTGTTCCCAGAGGTTGCAACAAATAAAACAAAACTAAGATGAAAACAGTTTGGATTTATGCATTTTGATAACTTTTCATTCAGTCTCAATGGGTGGCTCCATCAGTACCAACTGTGTGCGGACGAGCACTTTTCAAACCCATAGAACCTTAAATTCTACTCATGATCCCAAAGTTTTAAAAGACACCAAATGTGTCAGACTGATCAACAGACAAATGTGTAGAAAAATATAGGAAACACGTTGTAGTAATTTGTGAAAAATTCATTATTTTTAAACAGTGTGGAAAAATGTAGTTCGTTACTATATTTTCCACAATGTTGAGAGTTTGTCTTTGGCTTCACCACACAGCATAAATTAAGAACAGAGCAACACAATTAGCCGAGAACAGACATCATTAACAGAACATCAATAAACAATAGCACTGTAAAATATATGGACCACATAAAAGTACAAAAGCAGCTGGGTGCAAAAGTTAGATAAACTAACTTTGAAGCTCCTTAAGGGGAATTTTAGATGGGATTTGGTAGTTAAAGTTGTTAAAAATGTTTACATTTTTAAGAAATGTAATTTGTGAAAGTGTGACATACTGTGCTGTTCACATTAACTTAGCTAAAAGCAAAGCAAAGAGGAAACACCATACCTGTGCCCCGGTTGTTTGCGCCCAGGTGGAACCTTGTCCTCGACACAGAAGGGACTACAGGGAGGAGTGGTCTTCAGGTTGAACTCAGGCATGTTTGGCATACTGAGGCAGATCGGACGGTAGTGTCTGAGGAGCGGAAAATAAACATTCCATAGTCAAAAGATGTAAACAACTCAAAGACAGCAGGTGGATGTCGGCTTCTTTTAATCTGCTGTCTCTTACCTGCTTGAATCCTCAACCTTGATGAACGGTTTACTGATCCGCCCCCCTGGAACAAACAAAATCATTGATAGTCAGTTCAAATTTGAGCATGTTTTTACAAAGCAAAAACAATGGACAACATTTCTGCTTAAAACAAATAAAACTGGGCAATAACTATATTACATTTACCTTTGCATTTCTGAAAGCCTTGTTTTGCTGCTGACCCAGCTTTGACCTATAAAGAATGACAGAAAAAGCATTTAAAAACGTTATGATGTTTAACCAATAATCTTTAAGATAACAATCCCAGAATGTGTTTTAATTTTTAATTGGTGCAAAAAAATGCATCTAATATCCCTACATATAGGGGTGAAAATGGGTCAGATTACCGCACTCTGACCCTGGTCATTGGTGTGAAAGAGGTATGAGAATTTAAACCTGTAAACTTACACTTGTTTTCACAGCAGTGGTAGCAGGACACTGGATGCTGACGATCTTTTTTTTCTTCTGAACATAAGCAGTTATATCTGAAGGTGCAATAAAAGAAATAAAACCACAATACGTCATTATTTACATTATACAAATAATGTCGTGGTTATATCAGTTTTTGTTACATTACATCGACCATTATTTACAACATACCATCTATGTAGAGAATTTTCACACCCCACTCCAGAGCATTTGACAGGATTTTGTTCATTTTCACCCTCCCCTAAAAACAAACAAATGTGTATTAGCACGCAAAAGAACAAGGTAGTTAAAGTTCCTCACTAAGCTCATTAGTATTGACTTAACAGACCTGTTCTTTTACCACTCTCTCCACCAAAGACTTCCCTCGACTTGGAACAAACTGCAAGACGAAAATGAAAATCTATGACATTAATAACTCGAGAAAATGATCTAGAAGGGATAGACCTAAAAACATATCTGCACTACGGTTGATTAAACTATGAAAGTGAACTCACTGTGTCTGTTTGGCCCAGTGACTTGCTTTTGATGTTGTCCCCACGGCTGCCAGGCCGGTGCTGGTTTGATCCAGGGTGAGGTGAACTTGGGCCGGAGTCCGGGCTCGGGACAGGAGAGTCCTGCCTGAGGCACTGCACATATCTAGCCTCCCTCTTGTTGGATACCAAATACTTAATTTCCTTACTGAAGAACTTCTCAACTGTCTGCGTGACAAATGAGAGAAAAACAGGATACAGTTATTGGGGCAAGATTTAAGACCTTCATACCAATTTCTTCCAGAGTAACAACTGCAAACACACAAAGATGCTAATAGTGTCTTACAGGGTTGGATATCCAACCTAAATGCATTTTTGGTACAAACCAAAATGCCTCTATTGCACAGGGTATTGAAAACTGTCAAGTACCAAAACCTGGCATTGAATATCTTGAGTCTGATTTGTAATCTCATTTACTGTTTTTTAAAGATATTTTCTGTTGTGTTTTTTTGTTATACCAAAATAATTTATCAAGGCAGAAGTTATTGTACTGTTGCCTATATTTAGCCAACATTTAACATTTTAAAAGTTTGGCTAATTTAGCAAATATTAAAACCAAAACTCAGGTATTGTACTGCCGCTAATATTGAAAAATATTATAATATAGCATAATGAATATATATATATATATATATATAAATAAACAAGCCAAACTTTATATATGGAATTTTAATTCCTGTTTAAGTTCTAACCAATTTGTTGCTGCATTAAAAAAGGTTTAAACTTGAATTGTAATTTCTGTTAATTTTGAAGATTTTTTTTGCCAAGTTGTTGGTGTACGATTTATTATTTTAATGATAATTAACAATTCAGGGAATTTGTATCTCTGTATTTATTTGTTACATTTTTTACAAAGTTAAGAAAGCATTGTATAAGTCAAGCCTGATGTTGCCTTACACATAAAAGAAACGAGGTATCGCTGGTAACACTGGTATTGGATCGGTACTCGGTATCGACTGATACCTAAAGCCCAGGTATTGCTATTGGTATCGGAACTGAAAAAGTCTGATCGGTGCATCCCTTGAGAGGTATATACACAACTAAAATAAGAATAGAAGATTAAAATATATATCAATAAATATATACAAGAGCAACTAAAGACAACATGTAGAATCATCATAGTTCAAAGACTAAATTATGTCAGACTGTAATGCTACCAAACAAAAGAGTCAGTCTACATCAAATACAGAGGAGTAGGGTTGAATATAAATATAACAGTGTGCTGATGACTCTTAACTTCATGGATATGTCAAGCTGACACAGGAGAAATGACAGAGAATTGAACCTTTCTGCCAAAAATCAACATAGGGAAAACATGTTTTTGTCTCACCCCTCCCAAGTCTTTGATGTCACTCTCCAATGTCTCTGCTATTCTGTTTGATGGAAGATCCAGGTAAAATACCTTCCCAGCAAAAGGTTTGAGTTGAGCAGGAGAGGGCAAGCATCTAGTCTTAGCTTGGCTCAGCGTTACCTTGTCACCAGTACTGATGCCCTTCCCTACAAAGGTAATACATAAAGTCACAGAGTGAGAGAGGGAGATCACTGGTAAATCTCAGCTGAAGTGCTTGAATAATTGGTCACTACTGAATTGAGTGATCAATCACAAATGAAACCATTCATTTCAATAACTGAGTGATCATCAATTGAGTCATTCATCAGGTCAAATATCAAACAATACAATGACAGCTTGTTTTAATCATTATCAACTGCGTGGTGTTTTGTGGCTAGTCAAAGTAACATTAAGAAACTGTAAAGACTTGGCATGACTTCATGTCTTTAAAGGGACCGTTTGTAACTTCTTACACGTATAAATCAACCCGGGTCGGTGTCCCATGCGCGCTCGCGTGTGGCTACGCTGTTCAGACTCAGACTCCAACACAAACTACACGGAAGCCGCAGCGAGAAACGTTATCTTCTCCGACCGGGTGCCGGTGTCTCCTCTGTTCCCTCTGGCCACGGTCGGGAGGCTGAGGCAGGAAAAGCCAACACTAGGATCAGCATTGATTCATGGAGAGACCTTCGTCTGGTCAGCTAACATTACTGACAACCAGGTGATATATAGAGTGATATTGTGGTTTTAGCTGACGTGTGTCACCTCACTGTTTTGAGCGATGCTAGTTCATGTCTATTTAGAGCGAGCACAAGCTCGAGCCCAACACTGACTTTCGTTGACTTAACATTCACAGGTGTCGCTGTTAACAAGCATTTCTGATTCTTACAAACAGTCCCTTTAAGAAACTGTAAAGACTTGGCATGACTTCATGTCTTTAAGTGAAGATAGTGTAGTTGGGACTCAAATATTTTCAATAAACGTGACATTAGTTTCATCAGTTTTTAGGTTTTGTGGAGCAGATTTATAATTATTTTATTTTAGTGGTGTTGACTCAAGTCTATGGTCATGTTGGAGGCTTTAGATGGTGATGCTGTTGAACTGTAATGCTTTCTTTCCGATTTCCGTTAAAAGTACAGTATAATTTTTTGTGGTGGTAATAAAGCTGATAGACAAACTTTAGAAATCGTTTTTGGCTAAGTGGTTATGTTCAAATGCTGATAAGAAGCTCCAAATCTCCATCTTAGACTGAGGGACAAATAACAAATAATAGGTTATTGCATATACTGTAAGGTTTGCTGTTGGAAAATCCAACCCAGAAGATAAACAATAAGTGACCATGGATGTGTTGAAAATAATCATGTGAATGTGGTAGCTTCTTCTTCTTCAAAAAAAAGTGCTGTATCAAACATTCAGTAAACTACGGAGCCCCCCTAGGAGAAAATTGTTATTAACTCGTTCCCTCGAGTTAAGTATCTCGTTCCCTCGAGTTAGGTATCTCGTTCCCTCGAGTTAGGTATCCCGTTCCCTCGAGTTAGGTATCCCGTTCCCTCGAGTTAGGTATCCCGTTCCCTCGAGTTAGGTATCCCGTTCCCTCGAGTTAGGTATCCCGTTCCCTCGAGTTAGGTATCCCGTTCCCTCGAGTTAGGTATCCCGTTCCCTCGAGTTAGGTATCCCGTTCCCTCGAGTTACTTCATAGAGCACTTCTTCCAATCATTCCTGACTGTCCACACATTGCTGATGTAAGGAGCCCCCCTACATGGTGTACTTACAGTAAAGTTGGAAAGATATTGACAGATTCAAACTTCCTGGATCAATAACTCATAACCAAAACGTTGTTAAAACACAAACAACGGCTCTTTCTAACCGTAGTAAGGTAGACAACGAGCTAAAACCTCCTTTTAATCAACATATAACACATAACATTGGTCTCTACGTGCAGCTGGCTGAGAGATGAGTGGTCAGGGACCATCTAGAAAATGCAACGCCGAAAAGAGAAAAATATTCAATAACTTCAGTATTATACAATGTAGTGCCATCAAAATTACTTCACACATCAATGATCTCCTCATAGTTGTACTACAATACTTAGTTTTGAAAAATATGCTTTTGCATAATTTTGGTGAATTTTTAATGGGAAAAATATTCATTAACTTCACTTTTATAAAGTGTAGTGCCATCAAAATATCTTAACAAGTTTAATAAGTATAATCAGGAAGACATCATTGATGTGTAAAGTGATTTTGGTGGTACTATACTGCATAATACTGAAGTTATTGAATATCTTTTCCATTAAAAATTCAAAAGAATTATGCAAAATATTATTTTTTCCAAACTAAATGTTGTAGTACAACCAAGAAGAGATCATTGATGTGTGAACTAATTTTGATGTCACTACACTGTACAATACTGAAGTTATTGAATATGTTTCTCTTTTCGGCGTTGCACTTTGTAGACGGTCCCTGACCACTCATCTCTCAGCCAGCTTGTTGCCTAGAGATCAATGTTATGTGTTATGTGTTGATTAAAATGAGGTTGTAGCTCGTTGTCTACCTTACTACGGTTAGAAAGAGTTTGTTTGTGTTTTAACAACGTTTTAGTGATGAGTTATTGATCCAGGAAGTTTGAATCTGTCAATATCTTGAAACAAAAGAAATGTCCTAGGTAGTCTAGGGAGGCTCAGTAGTAAACAAAGTGTCTGAGACAGATAACTAATCTGGATCAAGTTTAAAATGTATGAAAATATAAGTGGAAAAACAACCATTACATTACTCAGTGGTGGTAATAATGGTTAAATTAGCTTAACTCTGCTCCCACGTTGAACTAGAAAACCCAGAAGCGGAGCTTTGATAACAACAACATGTAGTAAACAATAACATCACCTGGCCAGTTGGGTCCTGTGTGTCTCTGGATGCGTTTCGGCTTCATTTTATTCTCTTTCATTGAGACAATAAAGTTGTTAGTGTCCTCCTGTCTTCAGTCAACATGTCCCAGGAAGTCCTTGTTTGTCCCCTGTGTGTAACGTAAACAAAGAAAGAGTTATAGACAAAGTAGATAGACGGTGACGGTAAAACATGGGGTGTGAATATGAGCAGTTAGTCTACCGTTAGTACTAACTGCCGGTAACGGTTAATGCAGTCTCACCGTGTGAACGTTAGTGACCGTTAGTGTCTCGTTTCCCCGGTGACAGTCAGCTTTTGTCGGTTAGCTGCTTTGCTCAACTTACGGTACATTATTTGGTAAACTTACATTAATAAAAACATAAAGCTCGTTTGTTACCATACCGTACACATTGGCAGGAGGTTTTTACAACTGTTTATCCAGCTGTAGTAAACTTTTTAATGTCACTGCTTCACTAATAACGTCTCTTTCTTTCCCGCTTTAAATCCAATGGTGGAGGAAGTCTACGTTGCCATGTTTGACACTTTCCGGTCATGTTACTGCTGTCACGTTTAAAAAGCACCAAGTTCCCCTAAGACTCACAAACATTTTGTAATTAAATTAAGTTCAGATTTTAAAAGCAACAAAAAAACAACTTATCTGTCTTTGATGAACGTAACTGTCGTATTTTCCATACAATCGAGAAAGTGAGAAGTTGTGGGATTTTTTACGGAAACTCTTCAATTCTGGCAACACCAGAAATAAGTAAACGCACCCTTTGTGTTTGAATGTGATGATTCAACACTGCTGTGAAATAAAAATAATACATATATATATATATATCTATATATATATATCCATATATATAGATATATATATATATACATTAATAATACATATGCAGAAATTGTTTCATTTACAAAAACATTTATTCACTACATGTGTAATTATTTTACATCCTTTATTGCATTTAATATAACGTACAATCTGGAAAAAGTCAATATATACACAAGAATGTATATATAGATATATATACATATATATATATGTATATCCATATATTCATATATATGGATATACATATATATACAGAAATTGTTTTATTTATAAAAACATTTATTCACTACATGTGTAATAATTTTAATATATTATTTAATAAAAAATAATAAATGTTTTTATAAATAAAACAATTTCTGTATATATATATATATATATATATATATATTTGTAATTATTTTAATGTATTATTTAATACATGATTTTATTATTTCAATATGTAAACAAGAATATACACAAGAATATATATATATATATATATGTATATCCAGAATTTGTTTCATTTATAAAAACATTTATTCACTACATGTGTAATTATTTTACATCCTTTATTGCATTTAATATAACGTACAATCTGGAAAAAGTCAAAATATACACAAGGATGTATATATATAATTTAAATATATATATACATGTATATATGTGTGTATATATACACACATATATATATATATTAATAATACATATCCAGAAATTGCTTTATTTATAAAAAACATTTATTCACTACATGTGTAATTATTTCACATCCTTTATAACGTGCAATCTGAAAAACTCTAAGAATGTGCTCTGCTGAAATGAACATTGTGTAGGAACTGTCATCATGTAATGTTTGCTCATGTGTTATGTAAACTAACCAGTTACACAAGTTCTAACCTGTTAACATGTTCTAACATGTTAACAGGTTAGAACTTCTAACACCCTGAATACACATGCTTGCTTTCCCATTAGAGCATGTAGGACAGTAGTCGTGCTGTCGAGAAACATTCAAATCTGAGTGATGTGTTTTGTTCATGGAGGACTCTATTGATGCTGAGGCGCTTTAGCAGGTAGGAAGTTATCTAAAGTATCTAGCTAAACTGTATCTTTGTTTTTTAGGAGACAGTATGAGTGGTCAAAGTCCTCCAGCCGGTGATGGCATTACTCCATTCCAGAGGATGGTGGCATCCTGCTCCGGAGCCATCATCACCTCTTTATGTGGTGAGATACACTAATCATCTGTCGTGTAGTCGTTTTAAGAACTAGACTGGTGTTTTACCTGTTTTGACTCATGTAATGCAACATTACTGTTAATAATTTCTCATTACATGTATTTTTTTTTTCCTTTCCTTGCTGGCTGTCACTGTTTCCTACTCAATTTATTACATTATGAACTTTTTCTTTAAGAGGACCTATATTGTGCTTATTTTCCGATGCATACTTGTATTTTTTTGTTTCTACTAGAACATGTTTACATGCTTTAAAGGGAATATTTGTAACTTTCAGAAATACTTGTTAACAGCGACACCTGTGGCCGTTAAGTCAACGAAAGTCAGTGTCGGGCTCGCGCTTGCTCGCTCTAAATATACCTGAACGAGCATCGTTCAAAACAGTGAGGCGACACACGTCAGCTAAAACCACAATATCACTCTATATTTCACCTGCTTGGCAGTAATGTTAGCTGACCAGACGAAGGGCTCTCCCTGAATCAATGCTGATCCTAGTGTTGGCTTTTCCTGCTTCAGCATCAGTGCCGGAGCTCCGCAGCGAGAACCGTTATCGCCTCCCCGACCGGGTGCTTCAGCCTCCCGACTGCGCCCGCAGGGGAGACACCGGCACCCGGTCGGAGACGATAACGGTTCTCGCTGCGGAGCTCCGTCACTTCACAAGACACGGAAAACCTCTGTTGGTCTGGAGGAGCTGCAGCAGTTATTTCTGCACAAACGTCCACTGAACATTCACTAGATATTCTCAGAGCTAAACTAACTCTCCTGCAGTGTGTAGTGAGCGCGCAAGAATGTCTAGAGGTGGAGCGATCGAGCGAGAACGAGCGGTGTGTGAGTGAAGGCAAGCAGGCAGAGGAGGAGAGGCTCCAGCCACACGCAAGCGCATATATGCGAGCGCGCATGTGTCCCGACCCGGTACATTTATACGCTTATAAAGTTACAAACAGTCCCTTTAATGGTCAAAAAAATGCTTTATTTTTCTTATACTGACTGATCTGATTGGTCAGCTGGCCCACTCTGTTGTGACTGGTCAACCAGACCAAACTCTTTGGACTCCGCTGCAGCTCCGCTCTAACTAGCTTTGTTTGAGGGCATGCCATATTAGCCGGTATTAGCAGGTATTATGCAAATGTGTTACTTGGTGACATCACCATGTTACAGAAGAAAATGCCGGACTTCAATCAAGGCGTTTCAGAAGCAGTGTTTCTGCGGGGGAGAGTAACTCCCTTTGGCGTGGACTTTGGGCTTTGTAACTTTCCAGACCTTTTACATGCACAAAAATACTATATAACACACTAAAGGAAAGGGAAAAAGCATAAAAGCATAGTAGGTCCCCTTTAAAAATACTTAGAATCTAAATCTCAGTTTCCACTTTATTAGGTACATCAAGCTAAAATGAATGCAGTTTACAATATTATACTGTTTTACAATATTTTTATTTTAGTGGTATTGAGTCACATTTATGACCATTTTGCAGGCTTTAGATGGTGATGCTGTTAAAGTATACAGTTTCAACAAAAACTGAACATTATAACTTTCATGAAGGTTGGATTTATTGCAGTAATAGACTGCAATAGTTTTATCTATATGTACCTAATAACCTGTCAAACAAGTGTAGGCAATCCTCAGTGAACGTCCTGATCGTTCTGTTGTTGTTGAAAAATCCAACCCAGAAGATAAACAATAAGTGACCATTAATGTGTTGAAAATAATCATGTCAATGTGGTAGCTTCTTTTAAAAAAAAGAAAAAATAGTTGCTGTATCAAACTTTCATTAAACAAGAAGTGACTGATTACTAATATGGATCGAGTTTAAAATGTATGAAAATGTTCACAGTGTGTCAGAATGCAAGAAAACACCCCAAAAATCAGTTTTGCTTCTGAAAATGGTTGATAGTAATGTGAAATACTGCTATATGTGATTTGTTACAAGGGGCTAAAACATACAACTCATGTTGCATGTTACCTCACCTGGCAAACTTTACCAGCAGTCCAAAAACATGTAAAAGCATTGGTGTATTATACAAGTACAGTAGATCTACATTTTTTATATACAGACATCACATTTGGCAACATTTATACAGTGTACCTAATTTTATACATGGAGACCTTATATTACATTTTCTGTTTTTCAGTTACACCTTTGGATGTTGTGAGGGTCAGACTGCAATCACAGAAAAATCCCTTCCCTAAAGGTATAATGAATACGAACAGCGTTGGTTTAGTACTGTGTTTAATTCAGTAAATATTAAATGACCACACATGTTTTTCAGAGAAATGCTTTGCCTACTGCAATGGACTTGAAAATGGCAACTCCAGGGCCTGGTACAAAGCCCCCGGTCACTTCAATGGCACACTGGTAACCATTTCACACACCCATTGCACAATTCACTCTTTACCAAAATCAAATTATAAAGGTTTAGAGTTAGTCAGACAAGTGCACTGACTCTACACTCTGCATCTCTGCAGGATGCCTTCGTCAAGATAGTACGTCATGAAGGAATAAAGGCGTTATGGAGCGGTCTACCTCCAACCCTGTGAGTGGGAAGTCTTCTGTGTCTCTTTTATTCCCTTGTTGCACTTCGTCCTGCCTGCTCTCCTCTCAGAGTCGAGTTATTGAGCAAATGTGGTTGGTCAACAGCCGTTTAGCCTGTAGCTGATGCACTCATTAAAGGTGCTTTTGTTTGAAGTTGTAGCAATTAGCGGCAAACCGCCTTTTCTTGAGGGCTGATTACCAAAGAGTGATTTATTATCTTAATGGAATTTTCTTTAATAAATCACATTGCTCATTAATTTATTTGTGTTGATTTTGTGGTTTACATTTTCCCTGCTTGGCAAAATCTGGATGGAAGCATAATATATTGATATTTGCCATATGTGTTATCTCCAGTGTGATGGCAGTCCCATCTACAGTGATCTACTTCACGTGCTACGACCAGCTGTGTTTGGCGCTTAGGGTCAGGATGGGAGACCGTGCTCAGGAAGCTCCTCCTCTGGCGGCAGCTATCGCTAGAGGTGAGCTTTAACATCAATTACTGTTGACCATCTGCATTCAATTAGTGTTTACAGAATGGAACATATCTATTTAAAGGGTAAGTTTGGTGTTTTTTCAACCTGGACACCTATTTTCCTATTTTTGTGTATCCAACTAATAGGGACAATAATTTCTGTTATTGGTCCAGTATTGAGGGAGAGTGCTGTTGACGGCAGCTGCACACAGGCTGCAATATGGTGCTATTGGGGCGAGCTGACACTGTTATTTACGTCCACTAAAAGTGCTTGTTTCTGCCATTACAGATTGTGGTTGTTATTATAACTGTTAACGTTACATTGATGCTGCTCAATAGCCCTTGCAGCTCATTTTGTTGCTGCCGGTTACAGTGTCATCCCCCAATACTGGACCAATTTCAGAAATTGTTGTCCCTATTAGTCATTTAGACATAAAAACATGGAAAAATAGGGTCCAGGTTGAAAAAGTACCAGTGAAAAAGGCATCTTTTGAGTCATTAGAGTTCCTTCCAGCATGGTTAACTTAATGCAGTATTTTGATAATGCTGGCGGTTTAATTTTTAGATTAATTTTCAGGGGCAGCCACCCATACTTTCTGCCCTACAGCCCTGGGTATCTGTAATTTCATCCTACGCTGGATTTCATTTTGAAAAAAGTAGTCTTGACACATTGTGACCCTGACTCTGTTTTTAATAACGGCCTGTGAGCAGTTATTAAAAAGAGTTATAAAAAGGCACAGTTGATGAGGACAACAATATGACTACAATATGCTTGATAATAATTGATAAAGAGATGCGCTACTCTTTTGAATTAAAGGGACTGTTTGTAACTTCTTACACGTATAAATCGGTCGTATGAGTATAAGTCGGTGTCCCATGCGCGCTCGCGTGTGACCGCTGTTCAGACAAGACTCCAACACAAACTACACGGAGGCACCAAAGTTAGACCGTAGTCTTGGTCTGCGCTCGTTCTCGCTCTTTCACTCCACGCTCACGTGCATGCGCGCACACTACACACTGCAGAAGAGTTGGTTTAGCTCTGAGAATATCTTGTGAATGTACAGTGGATGTTTGTGCAGAAATAACTGCTGCAGCTCCTCCAGACCAACAGAGGTTTCCCGTGTCTTGTGAAGTGACGGGGCTCCGCAGCAAGAAACGTTATCGTCTCTGACCAAAAACACCGGTGTCTCTCCTGTTCCCTCCGGCCGCGGTCGGGGACTGAGGCAGGAAAAGACAACACTAGGATCAGCAGTGATTCATGGAGAGACCTTCGTCTGGTCAGCTAACATTACTGCCAGGCAGGTGAAATATAGAGTGATATTGTGTTTTAGCTGACGTGTGTCGCCTCACTGTTTTGAGCGATGCTCGTTCATGTCTATGTAGAGCGAGCACAAGCGCAAGCCCGAGCAACAGAACGTTGACTTTCGTTAACTTAATGGCCACAGGTGACGCTGTTAACAAGCAATTTCTGATTCTTACAAACGGTCCCGTTAAAGTGCTCCACCAAACTGGAAAAAAGGCCTTCAGTGTCATTGTCACCTGGTGTGTTTTGATCTTTCTTTCTCTGTGTGTCAGTTTGTTCAGTGACAGTGATCACCCCTCTGGAGTTGGTCCGCACGAAGATGCAGTCTCGGAAGATGTCATACAGGGAGCTGACCGACTGCATCCGCTCTGCAGTGCAGATGGAGGGCTGGCTGTCTTTATGGCGAGGTTGGGGGCCCATGATCTACCGAGACGTGCCCTTCTCAGCCATGTACTGGTACAACTACGAGAAGGGCAAGACCTGGCTGTGTGAATGGTATAACACCAGAGAACCCACGTTCACCATTACCTCCATATCTGGATCGGTGTCTGGCATTGTGAGTGCATCTGTTCCACGTCTCCTCAGCATCCAGCTTTTCAACCTGTAAACAGAAAATATCACTACTCATAAGTAAACCTTAATCTAGAAATTAATACACATTTCCATTTCTTTCAGATTGCGTCACTTTTAACGTTACCTTTTGATGTCGTCAAAACGAGAAGACAGGTGGAGCTGGGAGAACTACAAGCAAAGAATTGTAATTATGGCATTATTCTTTATTGTTATATTAATTTGTAAATGCACCTGAAGTTACATTGACCCTGAAGCAGACAGGAGTTACCGCACGGAACCAAAGCAATGTACTGCTGTGGACGGGGCCAGCAGCAAAACGTATTTTAGCCACCTGAAAGAAAGGCCCACCTAAAGAAATCAATATCAGTTTAAGTGTACACTATATTTAGAATATTTTCGTCAGTTTACTTTGCCGTGAGACAGTATATGTTTTTTACGGGGAACTGAAGCTGTTATCTATTCTCTCACCAAAGCATCCAGACGCCATTGAAACAAACTGTGATTTTACCTCACAGAACACAGGAGTTGCTGGTCTACTGCTGTTAGTTTGTGTTATTGTGTGACTTTGGTTAGTTCTGATTCATCGTGTGCCTACTCCTGTCTGCTTCTCCAAACTGGGGGCGCGCCGACTGTCATCTACTGTAGGTAAAACACTAATTATGGACAAGTACCTCATACAACCCCACCTCAAAAGCTACATTATAGATGCTACATCCGTTGTGTTTTAATAAGTCATTTGATGTTGACTGTTGTCTCATCAGTGTCCTACTCCACCTTCAGCGTCATGAGCAGGATTGTGGCGCAGGACGGCTTTGGCGGACTGTTTAAAGGTAGATACTTTTGTGATATTTTGTGAATCATTACAGGTATACCTAACTAACTACATGGCATGACATGTAATCACTCCTCTCATCTGTTGTGTCTCTGCCAGGTTGCCTCCCAAGATTGATCAAAGTGGCCCCGGGCTGCGCCATCATGATCAGCACTTATGAGTTTGGAAAAGCCTTTTTCCGCAAACAAAACCAGGAGAAGATCCTCAGCCCACTGCAAACCAGTAACACCTGATACCTCATTTCTCTCCACGAAACATAACGACTGTTAGACTCATGTTGCCAAATTAAAACACAAGCAGAAATGGAAGTGAAAAAATAATTAACTACTTGACCCATTTCTGCATTACAAGATTTATAGGATTTTTTTATTATTTAATATTCTACTATTTTATGTTCACCACTACAGATCCTGTGCGCACAACTGAAAATAAATAATGTTTTGTCTCGAGTGTTTAGATCACATGCTTTTTGATGCATCTAACAGCCAGCAGATGGCAGCCACAGTTTTGTTAATAATATGTGATTTTCCAGGTCCCCAATGTGCACTGTGCATGAAGTCCTTACATTAGAGATGTAAGACTAATTTCTATTCCTGTGTGTGTCACTCTGAGTCAGTGTATCCTCCCCCAACAATAACAGAGGATCTCAATGTTTTTGCACTTCCGCTCCAATTCCTCTGTAACCTGTGAATATGTGTGTTACAGAGAGACAAACTCTTAAATCGTGCCAGTGTAAAGCCATGAGTGTTTTTTTCAGTTTGGTAAGAGACTGTGGAAGAGGACTGTGACTCAAGTAAACTTTCTGAAAATGTGACGTAATCAATATACATACCTGATTTTCTTTGGGAATTCTTTTCATTCATTGACTTTACACAAGCTTTATCACCACACCTGTTCATTGTTGACAAGAAACTCAAATGTCACTATCAAATTCTCACTGTGCAGTTTATTCAAAATGAAGGATAAAAAAGGCAAACAAATCCAAGTTCCTGGATTGTCTGGCCCTGGTGGCGATCTGTTTTAGTTCCTTATGAAGGAGTGAAGCCCAGGTTGCTGATCTCCGTTGCAGGACTGGCCAAACACTCACTGGACTTCAGGCTGGCCAGAGACTTGTAGCTTGCGACTGACGTCAGGGAGCCACACAGACCTCTCAGAGACTAAGCCCTGCAGACAGCTGCTCCAGACTCTGGAAACTCTTCCTGCACGAGAGCACAGAGGATCAGTAAAGATCACGTATAACTAGTGCTGAAACGATTAGTCAATCACCAGAAAATTAAGCCACAACTATTTTTAGCAAACATGCTGGTCCCAGATTCACAAAATTGATGATTTGCTGTTTTTTTATCATTGTAAATGAAATACTTTTGGGATTTAGACTGAAACAATTTCATCTTAGGTCTGAGAAATCATAAGGGGCCTTCTCATCTATAGCCTACAATTGTTTGAATAATTTAATAATTTTTTCCCCGTTTCACACTTTATTTCCAACAAATTCTTGGCGGTACTGTACACTGTCTTTGTGGTTTAAGAATTCCTAAAATAACCAATAATGATACAGACGATATACAGAGATAAATACATAACAAATAGAGTACATCACCAGCTTGGAATCAGTAAATTTGTTATGAAAGTAAATATTTTGCTGTTTCAAGTGCTCCTCACACATAATACATTGTCAGTACATCTAAATATGCACCACACCAATGATTTCCATCCCGTTACTTGCAACCTTTTTGCTGCGGTAGATCCAGCTAGCCATAATTTTCTCTTGAGTCATGTTTAAATTCAAGTTAGAATCATCATTTACAGTTTCTCTCAGTCGCTTTGGTACATTTCTCAGATCAGAAATTCTCAAAACTACTTATTCAACCTCCACGTCGTTCTTTTGAACAAACACCGAATGGTTTAACACATTCATGCAAATGATTATTTACAATTGTCTGCTGTTCTTACATCATCAATTGCCGTCATGTTGATCAAAATGTCTTGCTGGTTCTCTGAATAGTCTTACCCCCCAAAACATCTAGGCATTAGCTCATTGCATAAGTCATTACATGCAAAATGGTTGAACCAGTTGTCATAATCTGTCAAGCATGTTTTCTGTACGTTTTTATTAGTAAATGTGTCCTTAATTGATGTATTGCTCTCAGATGAATCTCGACTTTGTGTATTTTTTTGTGTTTTCTCTTTTCTGTTTCGCAATGACATCATCTGTCAACAAATTACAGAACAAACAGTAACGGCTGTCCTGTCCAATCTCCTGCAATCAATCTCCCACATACAGCAAAGTGTAACTTTGTACTGTTGAAATTGATATACAGTATGCCATACAGAAAAAGTGCAACCTAGTGCATTTTCAATCGTTGTCATCAAAACCTGAAAATACTTACAGAGTACACTGTTATATTGACAACATGGCTAAGCATTTTGACTAAACAATGAACTTGTCATTTTGATGGCAGTGGTATGTTCACTGACATGAATATTTCCTCTTAAAGGTCCCATATTATAAAAAAGTGAGATTTTTATGTCTTTTATATTATAAAGCACGTTTAAGTTCTATATAAATACTGTGAAAGTATCGAAACGCTCAATCCACAGGGAAATACATACAGCCCGTATTCAGAAACTGTGCGTTTGAAACAAGCCGTCAGGATTTCTGTCCATTTGTGATGTCACAAATATACAATATTTAGACCCTTTACACAGATTTAAACATAAACATTCTAAATGTGTCCCAGTTTTCTAGATATTTCCCGTTGCAGTGTATGTGAATGTCATCAGCTGACAGGAAGTACACATGGACCCAAACTGTTGCCCAGCAACGCAATTCCGTCACAATTCCGTTGAAATGCACTAAAACGGAGCGTTTCAGACAGAGAGTGAATACAGGTATATTCAGACAGACAATATGAGGAAAAATAAAGTTTTTTTTAAACATTACAGTATGTAAACATGTAGTAGAAACACAAAATACAAGTATGAACCTGAAAATGAGCATAATATGGGAACTTTAAATCCAATGGGGTAAGAAGTCTACGTTGCCATGTTTGACACTTTCCGGTGACGTTACTACTATTGTCACGTTTAAAAGTTCCCCAACTTAGACTCACATCAGTTTTGTACCTAAATTAAATTTCAGATTGTAGTTCTTAAAAATAACTTATCTAACTCAGATGAACGTAACTGTCCTCTTTTCCATACAATCGAGAAAGTGAGAAGTTGTGGGGGTTTTTTTTACGGAAACTCTTCAATTCTGGCAACACCGAAAATAAGTAAATGCACCCTTTGTGTTTGAATATGATGATTCAACACTGCTGTGAAATAAAACAAATAATAATAATAATTAATAATACATATCCAGAAATTGTCTCATTTACAAAAAAACACGTATTCAGTATATATATATATATGTGTGTAATTATTTTACATCCTTTATTGCATTTAATATAACGTGAAAAAAAAATCCTCGAATGTGCTCTGCTGAAATGACTACTTGTAGCTGTCATCATGTAATGTTTGCTCTCGTGTTGTGTAAACTAACCAGCGAGCTGAGGTTATAACCTCCTGAATACACGTGCATGCTCTCCCATTAGAGCATGTAGGACAGTAGTCGTGCTGTCGAGAAACATTACAACCTGAGAGTGATGTGTTTGGTTCATGGAGGACTGCTTTGAGACGCTTTAACAGGTAGGAAGTTAGCTAAAGTATCTACAGTAGCTAACTGGTTACTCTCTTCTTCATGTAATGCTACAAACACCTGGGATGATGTTGTAATGACGTTTCTGTGGCTGCTAATTTGCTCATTTTGTCAAAGCAAGTTGTTGTTTACATAATAACTAACTTAGTGTATCTTTGTTTTTTAGGAAGACAGTATGAGTGGTCAAAGTCCTCCAGCCTGTAATGGCATTACTCCACTCCAACAGATGGTGGCATCCTGCTCTGGAGCCATCATCACCTCTTTATTAGGTGAGATACACTAATCATCTGACATGTGTAGTCTTTTCCTTTTAAAGGTCCCATGTTATGCTAATTTTCAGCTTCATACTTGTATTTTGTGTTTCTACTAGAACATGTTTACATGCTGTAATGTTCAAAAAGACATTTTATTTTCCTCATACTGTCTGCCTGAATATACCTGTATTTACCCTCTGTCTGAAACGCTCCGTTTTAGCGCATTTTGATGGAACTGCAACAGAATTGCGTTGCTAGGCAACAGCTTGGGTCCATGTGTACTTCCTGTCAGCTGATGTCATTCACATACACTGCAACCAGGAATAAACCGGGACACATTTAGAGTCTTTACGTTTAAAATTGTGTCAATGGTCTAAATATTGTATATTCGTGACATCACGAATGGGCAGAAATCCTGACAGTTTGTTTCAAATGCAGAGTTTCTGAATATGGGCTTCGTGTATTTCCCTGTGGATTGAGTGTTTCGATACTTTCACAGTATTTATATAGGACTTATGCCTGCTTTATAATAAAAAAACATGAAAATCTCACTTTTTTATAATATGGGACCTTTAAGGAACTAGACAGGTGTTTTACTTGTTTTCTCTCATGTAATGCACCACGCCAATGTCTATTTGTTTTCTTCTCCTTGCACCCTAACACCCCCAAAAGTCTGTTTTGCTTCTGAAAATGGTTGATAATGTGAAATATGTGATTTGTGACAAGGAGCTAAAAACATGCATAAACACTCATGTCATGTTGCATTTTACCTCACTTTACTAACAGTCCAAAAACATGTAAAAGCATTGGTGTATTATACAAGCAAAGAGTAGATCTACATTTTTCATAAAAAGACATCACATTTGGTAACATTTGTACAGTGTACCTAATTTCATACATGGAGGCTCATGTTAAATTTTCCGTTTTTCAGTTACACCTTTGGATGTTGTGAAGATCAGACTGCAAGCGCAGAAAAATCCCTTCCCTAAAGGTATAATAAACATGAACAGCGTTGGTCTAGTATTGTGTTTAAGTCAGTAAATATTAAATGACCACACATGTTTTTCAGGGAAATGCTTTGTCTACTGCAATGGACTTATGGACCATTTATGTGTATGTGAAAACGGCAACTCCAGGGCCTGGTACAAAGCCCCCGGTCACTTCAATGGCACACTGGTAACCATTTCACACACCCATTGCACAATTCACTCTGTACCAAAATCAAATTATAAAGGTTTAGAGTTAGTCAGACAAGTGCACTGACTCTACACTCTGCATCTCTGCAGGATGCCTTCGTCAAGATAGTACGCCATGAAGGAATAAAGGCGTTATGGAGCGGTCTACCTCCAACCCTGTGAGTGGGAAGTCTTCTGTGTCTCTTTCATTCCCTTGTTGCACTTCGTCCTGCCTGCTCTCCTCTCAGAGTCGAGTTATTGAGCAAATGTGGTTGGTCGACAGCCGTTTAGCCTGCAGCTGATGCACTCATTAAAGGTGCTTTTGTTTGAAGTTGTACCAATTAGTGGCAAACCACGTTTTCTTGAGGGCTGATTACCAAAGAGTGATTTATTATCTTAATGGAATTTTCTTTAATAAATCACATTGCTCATTAATTTATTTGTGTTGTTTTTGTGGTTGACATTTTCCCTGCTTGGAATAATCTCAATGGAAGCATAACATATGGATATTTTCTGTATGTGTTTTTTCCAGTGTGATGGCAGTCCCAGCTACAGTGATCTATTTCACGTGCTACGACCAGCTGTGTTCGGCGCTGAGGGTCAGGATGGGAGACCGCGCTCAGGAAGCTCCTCTTCTGGCGGGAGCTATCGCTAGAGGTGAGCTGACTGCTGTCGCATCAAGAGAACAGGACCGACTCCAGCTTTCATGCTTTAACATCAATTACTGTTGACCATCTGCATTCAATTAGTGTTTACAGAATGGAACATATCTATTTAAAGGGTATGTTTGGTGTTTTTCAACCTGAACCCCTATTTTTCCATGCTGTTTTATCTGACTAATAGGGACAACCATTTCTGAAATTGGTCCAGTATTGAGGCAGAGTGCTGTAGACAGCAGCTGCACACAGGCTGCAATATGGTGCTATTGGGGCGAGCTGACACTGTTATTTATGTCCACTAAAAGTGCTTGTTTTTGCCATGACAGGTTCTGATTGTTATTATAAGTGTCAGACATCATATAAATATGTATTTATTTGAGCCAGAATATACAAATATTCAGATTTCACAACGAGACTTCTCCTTGAGAGGGACTTGGACAGAATAACAAACAGACCAGATCAAGCGAAAGGTGAGAAAAATGTTTTATTTCTCTTTAGGGTCCTTTCCATAATGTTGTCAGACACTTATAATAACAATCTGAGTCTGTCAGTGGCAAAAACAAACACTTTTAGTGAACACAACGTTACATTGACGCTGCTCAATTGCCCTTGCAGCTTGTTTTGTTGCTGCCGGTTACAGTGTTATCCTTCAATACTGGACCAATTTCAGAAATTGTTGTTCCCATTATTCACTTAGACACAAAAACATGGAAAAATAGGATCCAGGTTGAAACAAAAACATACTGGGTGAATAGGCATCTTTTGAGTCATTAGAGTTCCTTTCAGCATGGTTAACTTAATGCCGTATTTTAATAATGCTGGTGGTATAAATTTTCACATTAATTTTCGAGGGCAGCCACCCATACTTGCTGCCCTACAACCCTGAGTGTCTGTAATTTCATCCTACGCTGGATTTAATTTTGAAAACGTAGTCTAACACATTGTGACTCTGACTTGGTTTTTAATAACGTCTTGTGAGCAGTTATTAAAAAGAGAGTTTATAAAAAGCACAGTCAACAAGGATGACTACAATTAGCTTGATAATAATTCATAGAGAGATACACTTCTCTTTTCAATTAAAATGCTCAAACAAACTGAAAAAGGGTCTTCAATGTCATTGTCACCTGGTGTTTTTGTCTCTCCAATGGTATGATTTTTGTCTGTTTCAATCCAGCAGCAAGAGAAGATGTGTTTTGAACTTTTCTCTCTCTGTGTGTCAGTGGGTTCAGCGACAGTGATCAGCCCTCTGGAGTTGATCCGCACAAAGATGCAGTCCCAAAAGCAGTCTTACAGGGAGCTGACTGACTGCATCCGCTCTGCAGTGCAGATGGAGGGCTGGCTGTCTCTGTGGCGAGGTTGGGGGCCCACTCTCCTCCGAGACGTGCCCTTCTCAGCCATGTACTGGTACAACTATGAGAAGGGCAGGAGCTGGCTGTGTGAACGGTATAACACCAGAGAACCCACGTTCACCATTACCTTCATATCTGGAGCGGTGTCTGGCACTGTGAGTGCATCTGCTCCATGTCTCCTCTGCATTCAACTTTTCAACCAGTAGAAACTCAATCTTCAAATATCACAATTCATAAGTAAACCTTAATCTAGTAATTAATTCACATTTCCATTTCTTTCAGATTGCGTCCATCGTAACGTTACCTTTTGATGTCGTCAAAACGAGAAGGCAGGTGGAGCTAGGAGAGCTACAAGCAAAGAATTGTAATTATGCCACTATTCTTTCTTGTTATATTAATTAGTAATTTAAATGCCTCTGCAGATTGCAAATGTCATCAAAACATAGGTGGATTCCCAACAAGGGAAAAGAGAGAAAGAAAGGCCCACCTAAAAATCAATATCAGTTTGAAGTGTACGCTATATTTAGAATATTTTCGCCGGTTTACTTTGCAGTGAGACAGCTATACAGTCTATGTTTTCCACTGGGAACTGAAGCCGTTATCTATGCTTTCGCCACAGCAACCAGCCTCCATTGGAAAAACAAAACAAAACAGTGATTTTACCTCGCTGAACGCAAGTCATGTAGAAAGGCAGACCTAATCCAAATTGCTCATCAGTATGGCATTACAGTGACAGCGAGAAGTAGAAAAGATGCTGTAAAACAGGCTGTAGTCACTGGTTTGGGGGAGAAGCAGATCCTCACTGAAGTGAGGGTGAAGATTCTGAGGCTAAATTAGAAAATGTGGAGGAAGAGGATGATGATGATTCTGAAGTGAAGCAAAACACTGACTATGGACGAGTACCTCATACAACCCCACTTCAAAAGACCCGAACTATCCCTTTAAGGGGGAAAAAAGGACAACTGTATGTGAATGGGTTAACTCAGTTCAAATCAACACATTTAGAACAGGGCTGTGGGAGTTTGTCCAGACAGGAAAGGTTGTGCTACATTACGGACGCTACATCTGTTGTGGTTTAATGTGTCATTTGATGTTGACTGTTGTCTCATCAGTGTCATCTCCGGTCTCCACCTTCAGCGTCATGAGCAGGATTGTGGCGCAGGACGGCTTTGGCGGACTGTTTAAAGGTAGATACCTTTTTGAGATTTTGTTAATCATAGTTATACCTAACTAACTACATGGCATGCAATCACTCCTCTCATCTGTTGTGTCTGCCAGGTTTCCTCCCAAGATTGATCAAAGTGGCCCCGGCCTGCGCCATCATGATCACCACTTATGAGTTTGGAAAAGCCTTTTTCCGCAAACACAACCAGGAGAGGATCCTCGGCCCACTGCAGACCAGTAACACCTGATAGTTTTCCAGTCATTTCTCTCCAAATCAAACACAACGACTGCTAGACTCGTGTTGCCAAATTAAAACACAAGCAGAAGTGAAAAAAAATGAACTACTTGACCCACTTCTGCATTACAAGAGTTATATGAAATTATTTGTATTATTTATTATTCTATTATTTTATGTTCACCACTACAGATCCTGTGCGCACAACTGAAAAGAAACAATGTTTTGTCTCATGAGTGTTTAGATCACATGCTTTTTGATGCAAACTAACAGCCAGCAGATGGCAGCCACAATTTTGTTAATTTGTGATTTTTCGGGTCCCCAATGTGCACTGTGACTGAAGTCCTTACATTAGAAATGTAAGATGAATTTCTATTCCTGTGTGTGTCACTCTGAGTCAGTGAATCTTCCCCCGACAATAACAGAGGATCTCCATGTTTTTGCACTTCCACTCCAATTCCTTGTAACCTGTGAATATGTGTGACAAACACAAACATCATGCCAGTGTAAAGCCATGATAAGAGACTGTGGAAGAGGACTGTGATTCATCTAAACTTCTGAAAATGTGACATATTCAATATACATACCTGATTTTCTTTGGGAATTATTTTCATTAATTGACTTTACACAAGCTTTATCACCACACCTGTTCATTGTCGACAAGAAACTCAAATGTCACTATTAAATTTTCACTGTGCAGTTTATTCAAAATGAAGGATAAAAAGGCAAAACAAATCCAATAAAACATCTGCTGCATGTCTGTGCAAATAACTGCTGGAACGAGCTAAAGGCAAAGTCATGACTCAGTGTTGAGGTACACTGCTAGTCACCAATAATACTTTAATTGATATTCCACAAAACCACTTGTTTCTCAATCTCAAAAATATCTGCTGCAAGATACTGGGCCCTAACACAGATCAGTATTCAGAGTTTTAGGAATGATCGATTTGTGGTAACTAGCCATTAAAATACTGCATTTGAATAATTAAAGGGAATAATAACAAAGAGTCTGTGTCTGATAAAGCTGATCTTTAAAGTAAACACAGAAGTGAAGGGTGGATATTAATTGTAGGGATCATTACCTGAGAACAAAACCATGTCACAACTACATTATGCACGACATTGACAACATAACACTGATCAGATAAAAAAAAAAAACTTGAGAAAACATTTACACCTTACACAATGTTGATGAGAATCTGACATAATTGGAGATACATTCATCATAAATCAAAGAGATTACTAGATTTAAAAACAATGATATGAATTCAGTGGCAGCAGTAGCAGCACAGAAGATAAAAAAAGACCCTTTCAACTGCAGGAAATTACGCGTAGTAACTCTGATCTGATCTAGTCAGTATTTTCAGCATGCTATGATCTCCTGGGAAACCATTCAATTCTTACATCAACTGTATTAATTTAATTTATTTCCTATAAAGAAAAAAAAAACTGATGCTCCACAGATAACTAGATAAAATAACATATTGATGAAGTCACAGCAGGAGATCCTCTATAAAGAGTCATTAATAAGACATTTTTCGGTCTGATGGAGCTGCTGGATTCTCAACTTGCCAACCTGACTTCCATCTGTTAAAGCTCAGTGGGCTCCACAAACAGAACATAAATCAATATTACCTACATGTAGAAAGTTCCTGGATTGTCTGACCCTGGTGGCGATCTGTTTGTTAAGTTCCTTATGACGGAGTGAAGCCCGGGCTGCTGATCTCCGTTGCAGGACTGGCCAAACACTCGCTGGACTTCAGGCTGGACAGAGACTTGTAGCTTGCGACGGATGTCAGGGAGCCACACAGACCTCTCAGAGACGGAGTTTCCTCTTTACCTGAGTGACAACATGGACATGATCAGTGCTCGCATATCCGAGTGGAGACTCTCCTGGACAACGGTGCTTACTTGCAGGAGGAGACGTACCTGGATGGGGCCAGAGTGTGCCTGTCGGCCTCGCCTCCAGACTCAGTGTGTGTGACGGTTCAAGAGACGACTGGGAGAGACTCAGCCCTGCAGACAGCTGCTCCAGACTCTGGAAACTCTTCCTGCAACGAGAGGATAAAGGATCAGTAAAGATCACATACAACTAGTTCTGAAGAAAATGAATCAATAACCATATTTATAATTGATTAATTTCTTTTAAGTTTAAGGAACTTTTTTTACACAACATTTGCTGGTCCCAGATTCACAAAATGTATGATTTGCTGGTTTTCTTTGTTTTTATCATTTTAAATTTAATAGCTTTGGATTTTAGACTGAAACTATTTCATCTTTGGTCTGAGAAATTGTAAGGGGCATTTTCCACTATACAATTGTTACGTTTTTTTTTCCTTGTTCCATACTTTATTTAGGTAAAGAGGTAAATCGTCTTTGTGGTTTAATTCCTAAAATAACCAATAACGATACAGACGATATGTAAGGGATAATGTGAAATAAACCCAGACAGGGAGATATTGAGGGGTCTCTCATCCCCCTGAAGGGGTTTATTTCACAATAAAGAAATAATTAATAATAATTTGACACAAAAACGGTCCGCCAGAGTCCAAATTGCCAATTTGTTGAAATAGATAAATGAGCAAGATCTGCAATCCATGTCTGTATAAGCCAAATATAGCTAGATATTAAGATAAGATAAGATAAGATATTTGTGAATAATTTAATTGAGATTTATCAATAATGAAGATAATAATTAGTTGAGAGCTGGAGGATGTGAACTCATCTACGTACTCCTCCCACTGTCCCGTGCTCTTCCTGTACAGCAGCGTGTCCAAGGCAACGGCGTTGGCATCCAAGACGACCGGAGATGGCCACTGATTGGTCAGATGGGCTGTCAGCTCTTGTCTGGACCGCAAATCATTGTTCTTCAGCACCGTCCTGAAGATAATAGACATCCAGAGTTAGAGACAATCTATGGACTGAATAAACTCTTCAAATAAAAAAAGTTGGGAGGATACTACTTTATGTAATGAACATCTCTGTGGAACAAATTGTAAGCCATACTTTAAAAGTAGCCTACAAAATGTTTGAAAACACAGGCCTACTTGTGCATTAGCCTATTCACATGCTGATAGTTGTTATATTTATTTACTTACGTATATTTACGGTAATTTTAGTACTTAATCTATTTGACATTAACGGTGGAAAAATGGCCCGGCTTTCATCAGTGTCTGTGATTGCAAGCCAGTCTCTATAAGTAGTGGTGTTGGTTGGTATGTAAATCTATAAATCGGTGAACACTGTTGAATATTTCCAGTCGCCAAATATCTTAGTGTTGTGATCACTTTCATTTCTGGCGTTATTGTGTTGGGTGGGAGATGTGAGTGTGTCTCTAATGAGATCGACCACAAACGTTATCCCTGCACCATCTAATCTGAAGCGTTTCATTAACTCACTGTCACTCAGCGTCTGGAGAATATTCCTCCTACCTCTTTGTCTTCCTGCCATTTTCTCCTCTGCTTAAGAAACTCTTAAGCCTTTTAAAAGTCCTCCTCCCTACTCACCTTAGGAGCTTTCTTAAGGGCTAAGATGCTTTGTGAATAACTTTTATCTTTACCAGGATCTAGTCTTAACTATAAGGGGAAATTCTTAGAAAACTTCATATTTCTAAGAATTTCCTTAGAATCTCGTCACTATGAGAAACTCTTTGTACTAGGAAGTTTAAGAATACGGCCCCTGATCTCTACTCGGCCTGGCTAGCAAGCCGTAAGCCGACACTTTTACCTGCATATTTTTACTCTTTAAATACTCTCTGACTCACATCGTCATTCTCACAGTTTCTCTGACTGTAGTCACTGATGACTGTCTCTCTGTCAACGCTGCATGTCACTTTGCTTTTCACTCTATTTGCATTTGAAAACATGCACGCTGGCTCGATACTCCAGCTTCATTTCCAGAGATCGTGACATAAATCCTCTTCACAGACTTACATTAAATTAGTGATCAAGCAGAGAAAAGTTTTTTTTTCACTGATTAGAACATTAATTTAAAGACACAACAGCGCTGATGCAGCTTTTCTTCCTGGCTAAAAGCAGCGATTGATTCAACAACACACAAACAACAAACCACCTGCAACATCCAGGCTCCTCGCTGTGTCCTGAATGTCAAACTCACAGCTGGATCTGCTGCAAAGTCCTCTCCGCCTCACCGTCAGCAACCTCACATGCACCGACAAACACACAAAACACACATGAACTTACAGCTGGTCCTGTAGTTCCAGTACGATGTACTCAAGCTGTTCTTTCTCCAGCGTGTGGGAAAGGTGTGTGTCTGCTAGGCTCTGCTGAAGAGATTTGTTATGAGACACAGCCTCGGACAGCTGGGCTTCTCGCAGACGAACAAGCTCTTCCAGGTAACCCTGAGACAAAGACACACACAAGCACACACATACACACTCTGTTATCCATTTGTTTGTCTAATGTCATGAAGGCGCTATTGTATGAACACACATCTGAGCTCTTTGTTCTGTCTCAAAGCAAGCAAAATAACCGGAGAGCAGAGACTGCAGCAGCTCCATTATCTTGAACACAGCTGATGCAACAGAGGGAAGCAACATTACGGATGTTGTGTATTCAAGAAATAACTTCAAGCTGAATGTGTTTGTGTCATAAAAAAACATTTCTTCACAGAACACACGTCCTCCTGGTTTTTCACAAGCCTTTAATGATCATACAGACTTCATGGAAAATATCACATTTGCATAATATTACCATCCAATTTGTTTATCCCAAAATAACCGTAATATAAAACACACACACTACCTTCTGCTCCAGCGCCATTCGGTACTTCTGCTCAAAGCGTTTGCACTTGCTGACCAAGTTGCTCTGCTCGGTGAAGATGGAGGCGGCGGTGGCCATTTTGTCGGGGGTGCTGCTCTCGCTGCCGCTGCTCCCCAGAGTCCTCATCTCCTCCTCGTCGCTGCTGATGCTGTCTGCACTGCACAGGGAACCAGCACGGGCCTTATATTAGTACACATCCAGCACAGCAGTGGTAGACAAACATGGGCCAGTAGGCCAAATCTAACCCTCCGACCAAAGACGAATTCTCGCCTTTCATAGTTAAAACTTTCACATCATTTTTCACAAATCTGCTGTAGATAATAATGTAAATATAATGATTTGTAGGAAGTGAGGAAAGTGAGTTTTCATGATATGTCCCCTTTAAATTTTAGTTAGTTTAGTGGCTGTCAGGGGTGGGATAATGTAAAGATAAAAGTCCAACTTTCTGGAAGTGGAGACCTCAAATACTGGTATTTAGCAGGCCAGTATTTATACCATAGTTTATGAATATACTGTGTATGATACTCAGAATACATTCACTGGTGGAAACTACAGTAATCTCAAAGAAGGGAAACGAGATGCCCATCACTATCTAAACTTGTGATGTAAACCAATCAGTCACTTCAATTTCACATTAAAATTTTGCATATTTTTCCATATTCTCTTCGTCCTGATGGGTCGACGGTATAAAGACACATGTAACCACAACATCCGCAGCTCATTTCACCATTATCACAGATCATTCCTCTTTCTCTCTCCCCATGCTTCCTGTCACTCTCCTATAAACTATCAAAGTCAAAATGCGAGAAAAATAATGTTGCATTCTGCAGTTTAAATATTTTAAAAAGTTTTAAAAAGTTTAAAGTCTGCTGTAGATAACAAATTAAATACAAGGATCATTTAAATCTCAATAAAAACGACTTTGTTGACCCCTGCTATACACTGATGATGAAGTGTGTGATGGGTGTCATTTGACCTCACATACTTCTGAGGGAACTTTAGGTAAGGCGCGTAGTCGATCACGGCGAGGCAGCTGCCGTCCAGGCACTCTCCTTTAAGACAGAAGCTAAAAGACAGAATGGAAAATCAAAACAGCGCCTCCTATTTTACCAGATTTACTTACTGCACCAGCGATGACTCAGATTTGTCCTATTAAAGGAAGTAAATACTTTAAGGACCAATGTGTAATATATTTACTGTAATAAATCATAAAATGACCATTACATGTCATCAGAGATTAAGGAAACACGCTGAATTGAAATACTTTGACAACAATGCTACAGCCAGTATGTTCTCCTTTGAAATTTCCTTTCCGGTCTAGAACGTCTGTTTTTGTTTTGGCCGGTGTGATCCCATCCGCTGCCTATTTCAACACCCTGTTGCCACATATGAAACCAATTGGCAAGCAAACAGCCCTCTGAAGCCATGGAAGCAAGCAAACGGACTAGATCAACAGAGATAACGTTAATGTTTGATTCTACCCAAACCTGAAAAGCTTCGGCACATCTCTCTAAGGTCCGTGTGCAGCTGAGTTATCAAGGCAACGAGTACTTATATTAACACACACAGCCGGTGAAGTGATTCCCACTACTGTTGGCAAGTGGCTAACGCGGCCATGTCTCGAAGGTAACCTCAGTTAGCGCGAAAACGTGCTATCAGTCACACCGGAGGAGCAGATGGGCCATGGCTCCAATGTTTTGTACCCATTTTAAAACACTAGCAGTCAGTCCTACATATTGTTCCTTTAAGCAAACATGTATTTTATATTTATCTTGTATTGCTTTCACCTTGTGAGTCTCAAAATGCAAACATGAAATTTTACAGGTGTGTAGTTGAGATCAAAATGAGGGCTGAGTTCATGGGTAGCTTCGCAGCTGGTGTGATCCCATCACACGATGGTCTCTAGTTATAATTAATTTCGATAACTTTCTAGAAAACTGTCTGGAGACCACCTTGAAGCCAGTAATGAACGAACGAATGATGGATGGATGGATGGATGGATGAATATATATATCCATTACACATATACATTTACAATATTCCTATGTTTACATTACAGTTTATTCATTTTGCAATTACTGTATACCTGTCTTCCACAAATACAATTGTATCTTATATAATATATATGTGTTGTATTTTATGCCTATATTTTAACTTCTGCACTATTTTAGGTCTTAGATTCTCATTTCTACTTGCATGGTTTTTAAACATATATTTGTATGAGCATTGTTGGAGGGAGCCTAAGATCCAAGAATTTCATTGCCAACAACTGCTTCTCTGTAATTGTTGTGCATATCACAATAAATTACTTGAAACTTGTTGTAAAACAATAAAACATGAAAAGTTCCTTTCTCTATTAACATGAAAGCTTTTTGGATCAGCCTCAAAATTGTTAAAGGGATTGTTACTTTTTCGATGACACTTTGGCAAAAATGCATTTCACGTCATAGAAGAAGCTGACACACACTGACTGAGCAACGGGGACAGAAAGCAGGATAAAAAAAGAGTAAGAAACAGCAGAATGTGATTAGTACCTGAAGTCAATGGTGTTGAGTCCGATGAATGTGTCTGCCAACAGCACCGCCTCCTCTCCCAGCATGATCGCTCCGTCTTCGTAAAACCTCCTACAGTCAAGACGTGAGCACATTATTGTCATTAATTCAACTCCTCTAGATGTAGTCGACTGATGTGTGATAAGATGTGAACAGTGTTAGAAGATCTAAATGATCCTGCAGCATGCTGATGTCTCTAAATACATTTGATCTGATAAACATGTCACAATTGGGTTGAAGGGGAAACAGTGTGTACAGAATATGAGCACAACATTAAGACCTGGTGGTTTTGAACTCCCTCAGTGCAGATGAGATGTATTCTGATAATCTTTTCTCCATCAGGACCACTCGGATCCACGCCCTGCCCTGCAGAGAGAGAAACAAGTGACATCGAGCCGTTAGTGGAAGCTTATGGAGTTCATGACGTAAGAGAGAGAGCGTGTGTGTGTGTGTGTGTGTGTGTCTTGTTCTCATCTGGCCTGACTGCAGAACAATATTAGCTCCAGTTGTTTGTTCTCGAACCCGCAGGGTAAGACTGAGTCACGTTTTATGAGCACGAGTGTTCTTAACGCTTTTTTTGTTCCTTTTGTTCTTTTTCTGAGGGCAAAATGCAAAGTAGGCTAAAATAAAAAAAAAAAGCCTGATTGTGCAGTATGTGTGTGTGTGTTGTCAGGATCTTTTGGGACTTACAGTAGAAGATGTAACAGTGATATTGTATAAATCTTTAAATTTTTGGGCTAAATTACATGCTGTTTTTTTGTTTGTTTTCTTAAATGCACTGTTTGTATTAGACTTTCTGACGTTTGGAGATTCAAGTTAATTTCTTCCCTGCTGTTTCGGGTAATTAAATGATGATCCCAAGACAGTTTAATCCTCACTTTAGCTCTCGATGATCGCACATTCTCCATGCTCTCGATGCTTCGGATGCAATTATGAGGGACTTTACCGCTGGCAGCTTTTATGTAATCCCAGAAACTCCGAGGACTCTCATAACCAAACCAAGTTGTCTGACCTGAGAGAAAAAGAGACAGAAACACAGGTTTTTACCAGCTTGAATCTGCATTTGTAATGCTCTGACAACAAGTTTGTACTTGTTATACACATGGCAGTGGAACACAGTTGAAGGGCTTTTCACCCAGAAATTACATTAAAGGGACTGTTTGTAACTTTTTACAGGTATAAATCTACCGGGTCGGGATCCCATGCGCACGCTCGCTCGCGTATGCACGCTCGCGTATGCACGCTCGCATATGCACGCCCGCATATGCACGCCTGCATATGCGCGCTCACGTGTGGCTACGCTGTTTAGACCGCTCCTCTGCCTGCCTGCATTCACACAATGCGAGCGTTCTCGCTCCACCTCACGTTCATGCGCGCACACTACACACTGCAGAAGACTTAGTAGCTCTGAGAATATCTAGTGAATGTACAGTGGACGTTTGTGCAGAAATAAATGCTGCAGCTCCTACAGACCAACAGATGTTTTCTGTGTCTTGTGAAGTGACGGGGCTCCGTAGAGAGTAACGTTGTCGTCTCCGACCGGGTGCCGGTGTCTCCCTCTGGCCGCGGTCGGGAGGCGATAATGTTACTCGCTGCGGAGCCCCGCTGCCTCAGCCCCGGAGGCTGAAGCAGAGGGGCTGAGGCAGGAAAAGCCAATACTAAGATCAGCATTGATTCATGGAGAGACCTTTGTCTGGTCAGCTAACATTACTGCCAAGCAGGTGAAATAGAGAGTGATATTGTGGTTTTAGCTGACGTGTGTCGCCTCACTGTGTTGAGCGATGCCCGTTCGTGTCTATTTAGTGCGAGCAAAGCGTGAGCCTGACTTTGACTTTCGTTGACTTAACAACCACATGTGTCGCTGTTAACAAGCATTTCTGAAAGTTACAAATAGTCCCTTTAAATAACATAAAATGTGTGCTCATTTGAATTAAATGGGACATATCATGCTCATTTTCAGGTTCATACATGGATTTGGGGTTTCACCTCACGCTGCCAGTTACGTCGCCTCATGTCTTCTGTGTCCTGGCCAAAAAGTTGCACTCGAACACACCGAAAAGACTACAGCCAACGGCTGACTACCACATACTTCCTGGGCCTGCGTGAGATGAAATAACTCTCCAGTCGCAACCATCTGTATTCGTCCTTCAAAAAGGGAAACCGGAAGACCAAGGACGGCGGATATACAAACCGTTGGTATGATACATAGATGAAACAAAGCAGCGTTTGCCGACCATTTTCAGCCCACTCTCACCACTTAGCTTCATTCCAGATGTCCATGTTGCTGTGAAAATATACGTTTATTGGAATGATCAAATGTGATGAAGATGAAAAACGAAAAGAAACTCATTTGCTTGCTTTCCTCACTTCTGTTTCTCTTCTCTTGCACTGATTCGATTAAGCTGAACAGCCAATCAGAGAGATTTCTCTCACCGACGGGTTCCGCCGCCGATTCAAAATGCTGCATTGGCCAAAACGCCTCCAAAACAAGCAGACTACAGCAAACGGCGTGGGACATACTGAAAAAACTCGGCCGACAAACGCTCACCAACGTCCCGAAAGGCCTGGTGTATCAAAGACTTGAGCATCTCTCCCGAAAAAGCCCAGTCTGCTCTGAATGGCTTGCGAGAAAAATATGGTGCACCTTTACAAAGGTGGTTTTCAAACTGTGGGCGATATATTCTAATGAGCCTGTATGTGATGTAGGAAGGGAAGCCAAATCTGAATGGCTTGTTGAATCATGTTTACTGATCGGCAGCCAGCATATCAGCCCACATGTAACCGCTGCTCATTTCCGACTGAGGACCATTATCACAGATCATCGCTCTCTTTATCTCTCCCCATGTTTCCTGTCACTGTCCTATCAACTAAATCAACTAAGACAAAGTGCAAGAAAAATAATATTGCATACTGCAGTTTAAATATGACACATGCAGAATGTGTATAGGTTATTTACCTGAGTGTACGTTTTTTTTTACCTTTGAGTCGATGACTAAGGATGTGCTCCAGGATGGAAACAAAGTTAACGAACTCTGGAGATGTGTCGTCTATTGTCTCAAAGCAGGAGCGGTCCAGCAGAGTCTTCACTGAAAACCTGAAGACAAAAGAAGATTTGCATTATGAGAACTGTAGGATCCAGCGTTTTAGTGACACATACTAAAAAATAAGGATATCTTGCCCCCTAAATATGTGAGAGATCTATCCCAATTTGTCTACACTGACATTCAAGTGTGTCAACAATGTTAAAATACTTTCTTTGTTGCTGTCTGATCCCAGACTGAATGATATCAAAGATAAAGACACTCTCAGACTACTGTTACATTTCCCCAAATGCACATACAAATAAACAAACAAAAAGAAGAATCTTAATTGACAAAACAAACACTCTTAAGGTTATTTTCTTACTCTGAATTTAACATATCTGTCATTAAAGCTAGGGTTGGTAATCTTCTTCAAAAACATGTTTTGTTATATTTGTTGAAATTGTCTTTACATCCCGACAGCAATCAATGAATCAAATGCTCTGACAAAAAAGAGCTGAAAAATAAGCTGAAATGATTGGACGTGCTACCTGTCTGTCTACCTGCGCACACCCTGCCAGTGCACTCATAGGCGTCACTGGAGTCTTCCACAAGCTGCTAGCGTGACAGCTGTTAGTACTAACAATAGTCATGTTTGTTGTTCACGTTCATAATGATAATTTTTGGGGGAGTGGCTTTGGAGGGAGGCCTGAACGGACGAACTGTCAGTGTTGCTGACTTGGAGACTTTCTCGCTATATAGCAACTGTTGGAGCTAGTGCTAGTAGCTACTTTTATTGGAAAAGAGTTGGCAACACTGGGCTCGGTTTTTCGGTTTGATATTTTTTAAATCTATCTTATTCTTGCTAGTTTCTCAAGATTACCAACCCTAGCTTTAAATTTAAGGCACGGAAAACAAAGGCATCTGGCCTCCACAGTTGTAACGAGGCTTTGATTAATATCCTGTGATGAAACCAGTCATAATGTGCCTCCCACTATGACAGTCATGTGCACTGAGCAACTCGGTCTAATCTGGTTTCAACTAATTAGACAGGAAGGAGAGTCAATGGACAAGGCTGCAATGTGTGTCGTGTGTGTGTTGTCCAAATTCTGCCAAATTGTGTGCAGCTCAGTTAAATAATCTGACTTCATCTCTCTATCTCGTTGCTTAGCAGCAGGGTGACCACAGAGTGCGTGCTTCCTGTGAAAGAAGACAAAGACTGATAGGTTTCAGCTTATTTCCATGAATAACGGCAGGTTTTAATCACATATCATGTGTATTTCAGACACTTTGAAAAACAACCCTGCTCTTCACAGCAATTTAGACCGACCTAATTTCCTCTCTGTGTAGAGTATATTGCACTTATCCTCTCGGTTATTACTTTTTCAACATAAAGTAAAAATCTAAAACACATGGACTTCGAGTCAATGTGAGACAATCTGAAATCCTGAAATGAAATGCAACAGGAATAAAACATGTACAATAATAATACCTGACAAATAAGTGGCAGTTCAAAGTTTAGGAACACCTGCAACAGTCAATGTACTAAATATTATATTTGTTGAAAAATGATATTACTGTGAAGATGGTTTTAACATACAGAGTCAAGTCAAATTTATTTTAACAATTTTCTAATTTAGCACACATGTTGACTTTAGAGAGAAATTTAAGATGCAGTTGAAATCATTAAAATAAAACAAATTGTTTAATAACTGTAACAAACAGTTTGAGCAATTTTACCATTATATTAATAATTAAGGGGACTCAAATGCACTTGTATAAAGGTGGATTTTTAAAAGTGTCGATAGAAGAGTGAAAACTGATTGATCTCTTTGGATCAATTGAATTAAGTCCCTTCAGGGTCAGACAGTCTGAGATCAGAACATATGTCCACCCACACAGCTGCTTTAACTTACGCTGCATTCAAATGTAACTCCTGAGGTTGTGTTTTCGACATGAAAAGTCAAGCACACAGTATCGGCGTTGAGGTGGTTGAAGTCGCCTGTTGCGACGGACAACAATAATGGATGTTCCCTTTCAAAAATGTTGAATAATCCGACGTTCTGCTTGGGAATGAGAGAAGTTATCAACATGACGTGATGGACTCGTGATGTGACAACTCGTGAAAATGTACATTTTAAATTCCACAACAACCAGGACGCTATTTGATTGCACAATTATTTTGGCTGATTAGACTTCCTGTCAGGAAGGTCTTTCTCACAGAACACATTTTGACATGTGACAGTAGGAAAATCACTGGTGTAAATAATAAAATCAATGATGGCTGAATTCCATTTAGGCTTACTGGGATACATGAATAGAAGTGAGTAATCAATAATGTTATCAGTAACACAACGCCTGCGCTTTTCCTACTATGACAAGTCAAAATGTCTGCTGTGTAAAAGGCCTTTTGTTTTCGGTGTGACTGTACTTACTAGTTATTCCCCCTAAGATATCAATCAATCTTATTTCATTCAGAAAACTGTGTGACGGACGACATATCTCTACTTCCTTCCACTGGACAGAAGTGAAGCCAATATATCCCGGATACCGGAGCTGCCGTCTTGAGATTTTTACGTAATTTGGAGCCAGAGTCTGCGCAGTAGTGATCGGACGGTGGCATACTTGCCAACCCTCCCGATTTTCCCAGGAGACACCCGTTTTTCATTCTCCCGGAGTCACACTTCTCCCGATATTCACTCTTTTTTCCCTTTTCCTTATTTCAACCCGGCATTGTACAGCGTCTATAAGCCCTGTTGTTTCCACCCAGAAAGGAGTAAAAAATGAATGAATCAATAAAATAACTGATGCATATTAGCCTTGTTTATACCAGAAGTTCACACCAGAGAGGCAAATTATTCAGTTTTCTTTCCTGAGAATTAAAAGTGAAATTAAAAGTAGGCGTATTTAACATAAAAATGCTGTTGCAGTGTACTTATTATTTTGATATTTTCTTTCTTTAAAAGTCACTAGAAGAACACTTGAACATACATCAGCGTGATAAGAACTACCTAAAATGACAGAAACCATCATTGGTAAAAAGATTATTTGACATGTATTTTGACTTCTTAGTTTGGTCTATATCTCATCCGTTAACATGGAGGGGGCGGGACTTATGACCTATGCTGCAGCCAGCCACCAGGGGGCGATCAAGATGTTTTGGCTTCACTTTTGGGGAGCTGTCATGTCGTCCATCTTTATAAACAGTCTATGGCTTGGATAGATAACATCACAAGGCCTCTTAGAAAGCACTGCTGCTCTTCTCTTTAGCCATTGGTCTATAAAACATGTTCACAGTGCATTCATCTACACAACAGCTTTTTACCACTGAAGCTGTGTTTTTGATGTTTTCCTCCATGTGATCACATGGTGGAAGATGAACACCCTCTGTCCTCCATTAGTGCACTGAGTTTGATGACTTCAAAGCTTGTCGGTGATTAATATGGACAATAAAATTATTTTTCTTCTCTGCATCTAAAAAAAAAAAAAACGTATATATTTCAATGGCCGGTGTGTAGTGGTGTTGACGGCTGAGTCTCTGTTTTCCTCTCACACTCACTTCCAGCAGCAATCTTTACTTTTCTCAAAGCTAGACCCCCTAACAAGCAGCAGCCTGCTGGCGTGCCGGTCGATACAGACTCATGCTGTGCAGACAAGCACTGTTCAAACCAACTGAACTTTACATGTTGGTGAAGATCCTAAAGTTTCTAAAGACAACAAATACTGTATACCAGGCTAAATGGTATACATGATTAAAGCTGCAATGATGAATCAATTAGTTGTCGACTATTAAATTAATCACCAATTTTTTAAGAAAATAAAAGTCAAAATTCTCTGATTCCAGCTTCTTAAATGTGAATATTTCCTGGTTTCTTTACTCCTCTATGACAGTAAACTGAATATCTTTGAGTTGTGGACAAATCAAAACATTTGAGAACGTCTTCTTGAGGTTTGGGGAACACTGATCTTCACATTTGAGAAGCTGGAACCAGTGAATATTTGGCATTTTTGTTTAAAAAATGACTGAAATGATTCATCAATCTGTCAGTCGACTTTTCAGCTCCATAAGATTCTGTCTCAGTGAGGAAGAAGATGATTTCAACAACATTAAAGCTACCTAAGAGAGAACAAAAGAGGCAAAATGTATGTAAGAAGTTAATTTCCTCCCTCTATTTTGTTCAGATTTCATCTTCAGTTCACTCATTTTGCCAACCTGCCATCACTTCTCTCTCTCTTCTCCCTCCTCCGCTTGTGCCAATCAGCGAGTTGATGGCTGGTGCGGAGGCAGGAAGAGCCGAAGAAAGGACCAGGAGGTCAGCAAGGAGCACCTGCGTCTAATTACTCTCCGTTTACATCTGTTTCAAGTGGCGTTAATGGAGGAAGGCGTACAAGACAGGTCACACCTGACACTGTGCAGAAACCTGTAAATTATATTTGTTGTTTTGTAAACAGAGCAGACACCAGCTGGAGCAGGTGGTGCATTATCAGTTTGTGTTCTGAACCGTGACACGTTCTTGGTGCCGAAATAAAAACAAAACTACACCTGCGTATCTTCCCTTTTCTCTGACATTTTCTCCTCTTCTGCCTCGAATGCACCACAGGGACCGTCAGTCAGTAAGTGACATCTGCCAGCAGCTCTGAGAGGACCACAAATCAATACTCTACCAAGGCTTTTCACTTCAACTGACAACGAGAGGAGGACAAACATGGCAGGCGACATGTGTGTGTGCACCTCAGCATCCATCATCTGTCAGCCATGCTCCATATTTATTAACCAGCTTCTCATTCATGAATGCATCGAGGAATTAATTGAATGAATGAATGAATGTACTGTATGTATATTCTACAAAAACACAGAATTTATGCATCGTTTTTGACCAAAGTAATTCTTAGTCGACTAACACTCGTATTTTGTAAACTAATTCATTAGTTGATTTAATCGACAGAGCTGTAAAACAAGTTTCTCCACAAAGAATCACACAAAAGCACCATTTTAAATCTTGTGTTTACCAGAAATGTGCTCAGAACTTTCTTGGAAATAAGTCATTCAGTTTGAAAACAAAAAAAGCATTAAAAAATTACTAATAGACTAAAGAAATCTTAGTTGACTAAGACCAAAAATGACCAATTAGTCGACTAATCGACAAAGAGGGGGCGGCCCTAATTGCTTTCTTAAATTTCAGGCAATAAAGTTAAAACAAAAAACACTTTTTCCATCTACTTGCATTATATTCCTAGTAGTGTGGAAGGGGCTCTTTAAACCACCACTAAGGGACATTTTAAAATATACTTATATTTGCAGTTATATGAATAAAAAATTTGAAAAAATATATTTATATATATATATATTTAAAAAGAAACACATTTAACTAATTGTTTTTGGTGGCTCATCCATTATTTTTACTGGGGTGGGGTTGTGATGGAGAAATTTGGACTCCTGACCTGAGTATTTCTAAAATCCTAAGCTTAACCCTGCTCTGAACTGATTATGAGGGTAATTAAAAGTAAAATGTGATTGCATGAATGTTTTAATGGAGGCTTGTGCAGGCTGCTGCTAGTGGGCGTGAATGTGTATTGTGTCTTAGAGTGAATGAAAGAGATGCATATGTACAAACACACATGATAGAGGCATTTACTTGAGGTCAGCCAGCTGATATTTTAATATATTTGTTTTATAATATTTGAATGCAGCTCATCCAGCAGACACAGACTTCTGCATATGAGGTCATATATTTTTAAATATGGATGGAGTCCAGGGTTGCAGCTCCACAAGCTAACCTCAAATAAACGCTTCTGAAATGACAAATGTGAAGCTGTTTCATCCTCCCTGACATTAGACATGAGAAGAAAGAAGAGGCTGAGGGATTCCCACCTGCACACCGTCAGCAGGTTCCTCCTCTCCACCGCGGTGCTCCGTCCTGAGACCCGCTGCCGGCTGACATGCAGCCCGACGCCGAGCGACGCCATCCCCGGCTCCGGCCCGGGTCCGTGGCTCCGTGGCTGCGGCCGGAGGAGGAGGAGGAGGAGGAGGAGGAGGAGGAGGAGGAGGAGGAGGAGGAGGAGGAGGCGGCGGTGCGTCGTTGCCGCTCCGCTCGCTCTGCAGCAGGGTGAGGTAGAGAAGGCGCAGCAGCAGGCTCCGTCAGCCCGGAGTAACACACGCTGCTTGGCTGGAGGAGGGGCTCAACACACACACCTGCAACGTTATCAGACCTCCGGTGGGAACTTTCAACATAAAAGTTAATAATATAATATAATATAATATAATATAATATAATACAATACAATACAATACAATATAATACAATATAATATAATATAATATAATATAATACAATACAATACAATACAATACAATACAATATAATATAATATAAGTAAGAATGCAGACAACTTAAAGACATTAACTGAAAACTGAAATTATATTTGAATTTGATTAAGTTGTGACATTTTTTGACAAATACACTTTCTTAAAATGTTTACAGTTCTATTATCTAATTATTGTATTTATTTTTTAATTATTATTATAATCATAATTAAAAAATATATAGGTTTTTGATTTAACATAGCCTATAATTTAGAGTTTTAGGGACTTTGGATTTATTTATCTATCTATAGATGTATTATTATTATTATTATTATTATTATTATTATTATTATTATTATTATTATGGTGTTTTTTATTTTTAAAATATTATTATCATCTTAGTTAAAAAATATATATGCTTTTTATCTAACATAGCCTATCACACTTTTTTACAGGTTGTACCATGCACATTTACCTCCAATATAATATAATATTATATTATATTATATGATATGATATAAGTAAGAATGCAGACATCTGAATTTTTTAAGGCTGTTTTCTATAAAAAAACTAATTTGTGTCAAAACAAACTGTTCAAAGACTAGTAGATGTAATTAATATCCTGATATGGTGTTATATAAACAGGGCTAATAGTTAAATATATTGAAAACAATGAGGTCATGTCTTCTGTATTTTTTAATTTAGAATTTTAGGTACCTAGGATTTATTTATTTATCTCTAGATGTATTATTGTTATTGTTGTTATCATTGTTATGGTTTTTATTTTTTAATTATTATCATTACAATAACAAAATATATGTTTTTTATTTAACATAGCCTATCACAGTTTTTACAGGTTATACCATGCACAACATTTACCTCCATATTTCATGGTGTTATTCCACTAAATACTGACATTGATTTAAATCAAAATGCACCAATTTGGCCTACTTTTATTGTGAAGGTAAATATCTTCAACCGGTAGTATGAGTCTGTAAGCAAAGGGAAATTGACAGTAGAATCAAAAGCCAGATAATTTGTAGTCATTCGTGTGAGGATTTAAATAAAAGGTGTGAGAGGCTGCTTATCATCCATACACAGACTATTATCATCTCATGTGTGAATGGCATGTCTGTTTTAATTTATATGAGTTAAAAAGCTGATTCATCCAACAAGTGAATGAAAAGATTATGAATCTTATATTTTCCTCTTTGAACTTCACATTCAAGAGTTTGTCAGTTCATCATTCTTTAATATATCTGTTTTACTCCTGTGTTAACAAACATTAGGCTGCAGATGTAAACAAACCTTTCACAGCATCATAAAACATTATGACTCACATTTTGTTGTTCTGTAGTGTTCATGTCAGTGAATATGAGCGTTATCATGTTCCAGTCCTGTGTTTTGATTTTAAACATATGCTTTTGTTCACTTTTAGATCACTGATTGTGTCTTTTAACTACCTTTAAAGTCATCTTTAAGGAGGAGAGCACCATCCTGTGGCCCCAAAGCAAACAGCACATTCTGTCAGGGTTTAGCCTCACAGTGTCATTGGGGGACTAACAGCAATTGTTTTTTGCCCTGGGGCAGGGGTCAGCAACCTTCACTATCTATAGAGCCATTTTAGGCAAAAAAAAAGAAGAGAAAAATCTGTATGGAGCCGCAAACCATCTGAGCATTGTGATGAATGTAACACAGTTTATAATCTAAGTATATAGTATATAAGTCTAATGCAGTGAGGGCCGAAGAGCAAATGTACTGTGGAGTATTAGGGCCACATTGAGGGAAAAAAACATCTGAGATTTCCAGAATAAAGTCATAATTTTACGAGAATAAAGTTGTAATATTACGAGAATAAAGTCATAACTTTATGAGAAAAAAAGAAAATAACACGTAAAATTACTACTTTATTATATTATGACTTTATTCTCATGATATTATGACTTTATTCCTGAAATCTCCGATTTATTTATTTTTCCTCAATGTTGCCCTAATACTCCATTGGACCGTCGTACCATAGACCTACAACAATGATAAATAAAACTGTAAATTAAAAACAGTTATTAATTTCCAATTTTAAAAAATCCACAGGGAACCACTGGAGAGGAGTTAAAGAGCCGCATGTGGCTCCGGAGCCGCAGGTTACTGACCCCTGCCCTGAGGGGTAAAGTAGCATGGAATGGATATAGTCTACTCAAGTAAAGTACAAGTACCTCAAAACTGTACTTGAGTACATGTACTTAGTTACTTTCCACCACTGATAATATCATAATAATATGTTGGATAAAATATCATGTATGGTAGTACCGTCTTTTTTGCAGTGCTGTTATATTGCATTGCATTACATCATGAAGGTTTTTTTTCCCCCCTTTCTTGGTAATTAGCTATATAAGTTACGTGTGCATGAGGTGATCTTTTGTCTGTGAACCAAACCAAACCAAACCAGAACAGCAGCGCTTGTATTCATGTGATCCATCTGCTGTAGCCTATGTGGCTTTAGTTTCCGACCTTTTTAACATCTGTGCAGCCAGTGCACTTTAAGACACATGAATCAACCAAACTACAAGAGTGTCAGTGACAACCTTAAAAAAAAAACTTTGACGGAAACACATGACACAGCTGTAAATATGGTGACCTTTACTGAGTTACTTATGACTTATTGTTGAAGATAAGAAATGTGATTCTGATCTGCTTTGCTTTAACTTGGTATAAGAACGAATGTGACAAACCGGATTTAAACATCGTAGGCTACTATAGGAGCCCTTCATTTACAATGTACTGTAGTGTATGTCTATATTTTGTACTTCTCATAATACTCTTAGATATTACTCTCAAAGTAAAGTCAAACAAAGGTATGAGAGAAGGAGAAGGACATGACAGGAGATTATAAAATAGGGTAAAGTCTGTCTTTATGGTACTTTATCAACACAGTGTCAGAGTTCAACAACACTTCAAACCATGGATACTGTTAAACTGAGGATTTTAATAACTCATTCAGTGACATTTATGTCTCCTGTATGGTTGTAATTGTGCTGTCGTGCGGTGACTGCATATGACTATCCTTACTCTACCTTTGACCCACACTGAGACAACATTATGGCTTATGTAATGCAGTAATTTGACATCACCTGTCAAACAACACATGCTCTCTTTACCTATTTTCACTCTCTCCAGGCAGAATAAGTGAAGATTTCTTACCATTTTAACTTCTGCAGTTTATTAAAATAGAGATCTCTTATAATATTTCAGTGTTCTGCCTGCAGAAAAAAAAAAAACATTACAAGTGAATGTGAACAAAACAACTGACCTCTAATAACAAGAGAAAATTACATGATAAAAAAACATGTGTTTTACCGCTGCCCTTACTGCGACTACCGGTACAAACAATTACTGTAAACTGCTCAAACTAAGATAGACATTTAATTTATTCTACCTTATTGTCATACCGACGTTATCAACTTAAAGTAAATAGATTGTATTTAGGATCAAATACCCGTGTCTAGTCTAGAAAACGGTAGACATGTTCATTTGTGTTGTATATATATATATATATATATATATATATATACAACATATGTTCTATTTTTTACCCCTATCTACAGCTATAACCCCATAATTTATTATATCTTCAACTGCACAATACTGACTTAAACCTGCAGTAGGCAGAATGTTTTTGGCATCATTGGGCAAAAAATCCATAATAACCTTTCAGCATATTGTAATTCAAGTGTTCTGAGAGAAAATTAGACTGGCTCTGTTTTCAGGCTTTAAAACATCTAGAACACACACACAAGGTTTATTCCCACCCTAAGGCTGCAGTGATTTTTTTTAAAAGAAATTTTATAAGCCATTGTTTCACTGCTTAGTTTTTCGTTTTATATAAGAAAGTAGAGATAAGTAACCTAGGCAACTAGTGTAATAATAATAATAATAATAATAATAATAATAATGATAATAATAATAATTTATATAACACTTGTCAAACTTAAGCACAAAGTTCTTTCCAGATTAAAAGATATACAGAATAAAAATAAAAATATAAAAAGGCTACAGATGACAGGAAGGGAAACAGCCTCATGCACCTCTCTGTTGTTGACATAAGATAATCTATTTTAATAGATTATTTACAATAAAGCTCAGTTCTGGGAACAGGATGTAACTCTCCAAGCTGACAACTCAGGAAGGAGGAAAAGCCACGAATGAGCCACGAAAGCTTCACTTTAAAGCTTTCGTTTCCCCTGTACGGCAGCAATAAAGACACGTGAGGAAGGGAGAGAGGAGGAGGAAGAGGAGGAGGAAGAAGAGGAAGAGGAGGAGGAGCAGCAGCCAAGAAGGACTGGCTGACCGGTGTGAGTGAGATCACCACCTCTGTCCAAAGAGATCAGAGCTCTGAGAGGGCTGGGTAGAGAAACGGTGGGTGAGCTCCTGTTTTAGTTTATTTCTATTTTATTCTATCTTTATATGACACTTCTGCAGTTTATTGATACCGTATACAATGAGCTTTGAATCCTGAGGCTGCTCTTTGGTGATTTGATGAGATTTTATCTCCAAGAGGATCATATAAATTGATTTAAATTGAGACCTAATATCTTCTGACAGGACCCAGCCATGGATATGAAGGACAAAAAGGAAACGCTGGCTCCAGCCAAACAAGAACAAAATGGATATTTATGGTAAACACACTTTAAATTATCTCTTTATTTATTCATCTATATTATTATTATTATTATTATAAATAATAACAGGTGTCTCAGTTATTCTCTAGAAAAAATAATTATGCAATTAGACTTTATATTCATGCATCATGCTTTTTATATCCTCCAGTGAGAGCAAGGAGGATGGAAAGAAGAAAGAAAAAGAGTCAAAGTTGCCTATGGTTGGCCCCATTGAAGTGGTAAGCTCAGACGTCACACTTTCTACAGGACCGGATGTTTATGCAGTGTCATTATTCTTTTGAAGCAGTGTGGGTTTATTTTTCACTTTCTACAGTCTAACTATTTAAAATGCTTCCCCCCTCCTTTATTTAACCAGAAAGATGTTCAAGATGGGCAGCAAAATAAAAAGTTTCATATACAAGTACAAACAGAGACAGATAACATTAAAACATAACCTAACAAAGCAACACACAACAACAGATGCAAAACATACAGGAATCAGAGGCTAAAAGAATAGTTAATAGAAAAGCAAAAACATTGTTGTAAAAATGATTTTAAAGTCAACATAAATGCCTTGCAGCTTTCGGGGCATGAAAGGAAAAGGCAGATTTACCCAGCTCTGTTCTGGTGATTGGGACCATGAGGATGATTTTCTCTGATGATCTACTGTTATAGCAACTGGAGTAATATGTCAGTCAACTGGATATGTACTGCAGTATTTTACCCAGTAGAGTTACTGTTTTATATTGCTATAAAATGCAGTTGATATGCTGTGTGTGTGTGTGTGTGTGTGTGTGTGTGTGTGTGTGCGTGCGTGCGTGCGTGCGTGCGTGTGCGTGCATGTGCGTGCGTGTGTGTGTGTGTGTGTGTGTGTGTGTGTGTGCGTGCGTGTGTGTGTGTGTGTGTGTGTGTGTGTATGTGTGTTTATATTAAAGCTGTATTGATTTTTTAAAAATGTTTTTGGGAGGTTAGCGGTTAAAGACTGATGATGAATAAGATGATGAATAATAGTTATGTTGTATGGCTGTAAGTGGTAACAGTAAGGTGTGTGTGTCAAGGTTTGTGTGAGTGTGTGAAGTACGAGGAGCAGGCGGGAGAGAGGATGGGAGTGTGACACATCCTCCTGTTGTTTGGGTTTGACTCCACCTGTCCCCCGCTGTGAGAATATAATAGCTGCTCAAACTTAAAAGTCTTTCTGTTTGCATAATTCAAAATTCCTACACCCAGCAAATAATCCCTTATGAAAAAGTAGTATACTTCAAGTTTATTTTATCAAGTAAACTGGGGTAAAGTTCAAGTATATTTCCCAAGTACACTTTATCTAGTAAGTACACTAATATCAATGTAGTAGTAGTATACTTGTAAGTGTACTACTTCAATACTTTTTGGGACTAAATTGGCCCACTTTTGAGTTTATAAAAGTATAGTAAGTGTACTTTACAGTAAGTGTAAGAATAGTAAATGTTGAGAACACAACTAGTTTACATCTAAGTTGTATTTTGTACTGCAACTATACTATGACGTGAACTATACTACAAGTGAACTTATAGCTATACTGTTAGTTTACTAGTAGCCCACTTTTTAATTTATGAAAGTACACTTTAAAGTATATTCTCAGTAAACTACTAGTTTAATAGATTAATACAATTTAAAAAACAAATAGTTTTTCTCGCTTGCCTTCACGTCAAATGCAAAAATGTAGAATTTTTTTTTGTGATCAGTTTTTTTTTATTGAAAAGGTGCAGAAAAACATGTTACATATCATTCATTTTATCCCTTTTATATATCCCCCTACCCCCATACACAGGTACATATACAAAACTATCATTCCAGGTGTGATGCAAACTCCCTTCCCAAAGCGACCCGTAGACACCCCCCACCCCTGATCTCTTTCCTCCAAAACAGTAAAAACAAAATTAATGTCAGTCACGCTATGTCTTATCTTTAACTAAATTGTAAGCCGCATTCCAGGCTCTGAGAGTCTTACAGCTGGCCCCGTGCATTCGTGCCAAGAACGGATGATTTCTAATAACGAGTTAGCCCACTGTTGTCTGGTCAAGGAGTGTGGTGGTTGCCATCTTAAGGCCAACAATTTCTTGGCTGCAGTGAGACCAGCCCAAAAAATACGTTTCTGTTGCAAAGACAAATTTAGAGAGGAGTCATCAATTAATAGAAGCAAAGTAGGTGAAAGTGGAATCCTAACTTCAAGAATGTCACTTAAGGTGAGAGATATTTGCTTCCAGAATTGAGACACATCATGGCATCTCCAGTGGATATGCATGAATGAACCCAGAGCATCAGATGGACACAGATCACAATTGGGAGATGTAATGATCTTCATAGAGTGATGCTTTCTAGGGGTGAGGTACATCCTGTGGGCAAATTTATAGTGTATTAATTGATGATCTGGATTTTTAGATGTACCACACAAAGTTTTCCACACCGTGTCCCAGGAACTCTCTTCATCATTTACATCGATTAAGTCCCTACGCCATGCAGCTTCTACTGATAAAGGTTTACAAGGTACAGAAATAAACGTGTGAAGTTTAGAAACCATCCCTCGTGTTAATCCCACGGAAATCAATATTTTATGAAGAGGGTGTGTAGGGAGTGTTAATCCCCATGGTACACCATATGCCCGCATGGCTGACCTCAGCTGCAGTTAGAAAAAAAACGGTGAACCCGGGAGATTATATTCAGCGCGTAAATCATTAAAGGCTCGTTAGCCACTGTCACCATACAGGTCCTTTAATATATTAACTCCCATGTTCTTCCACTGTGGGAATGAGAAAGGTATTTTGCCAGCAAGAAGTGAGAAATTATTGAAAATTGGCCAGTGATTGTGCCATTTAAGATCTGCATGCGTCTGTTTCATTACAGTACGGTAAGTTAAAATTCTTGATGAATTGAAGTAAATTCATATCAAAACATACGTTTACAAACTATAACACTCTCAAATTGGCTACTCTATCAAAAATTAAGCCAAGTATACTTAGACTTTCCTGTATACTTGTCAGTATAAGCCAAGTAAACTTAAGTATAATTTTGTTAAGTATATTTTGGATAAGTACATAAAAAGCAAAGTAAAGTTATTTTAAGTTTAAAAGAAGTATACTAAGAGCACACTTGAATAAACTTCTTTTTGGTAAGGGATATTAGGAGCAACATACAGATACTGATTTCTGCTGTTCTGTTTTTGATCTTTCTACACTCTCTCCTTTATGTGAGTGTAGTTTAGGTTTGCAAACGGCTTGGACATTGTGATGATCCTGGTTGGGACAGTCTGTGCCATAATCAATGGTATAGTGCTTCCTCTCATGTGTATTGTGTTTGGGGAAATGACAGACAGCTTTGTAGACAACGCCATGACGACACAAATCAACAACAGCTACCCCAGTAAGTTTTACAGACATGGGCACAGATGATGATAAGATGCAATGTATGCAACACCCTTTAACAATGTTGTTTATAACCTTGTCTCTTCAGATATCACCATCACACCAAAAAACAGCACCTTAGAGGAAGACATGACGCGGTAAGACTTCATATGATCAGCATAAACAAAGCAAGCTGTTGTGGTCGGGTGAAAATATCTCCAAAATGTTGAATTTAATGTTGATGGTTCTGTTTTTGTAGGGCTGTCAATCGATTAAAAAATTGAATCGCATGATTGTCTATATGCAAATTTTTTATCTGTTCAAAATGGGACTTAAAGGGAGATTTGTCAAGTATTTAATACTTTTATCAACATGGGAGTGGGCAAATATGCTTGCTTTATGCAAATGTATGTATATATTTATTATTGGAAAACAATTAACAACACAAAACAATGACAAATATTGTCCAGAAACCCTCACAGGTACTGCATTTAGCATAAAAAATATGCTCAAATCATAACATGGCAAACTCAAGCCCAACAGACAACAACAGCTGCCAATTTATCAGTGTTCTGACTTGACTATAACTTGCTCCAAACTGCATGTGATTATCATTATGTCATCATGTCTGTAAAGGGGAGACTCGTGGGTACCCATAGAACCCATTTTCATTCACATATCTTGAATTCAGAGGTCAAGGGACCCCTTTAAAAATGACCATGAAGGCCATTTTTCTCGACAAAATTTAGCGCAAGATTGGAGCGTTATTTATCCTCCTTCGCAACAAGCTAGTAGGACATGTTTGTTACCTGGGGTTCCTTAGGTTTTTTAGTTTCATATGATGCCACTATCTAGCTTTAAAATTGAGCCTGTTACAACCTAAAAATCACAAGTTGTGTTTGTGCGTTGAAGAAATTAGTGGAATTAAAATGAATTTGCGTTAATGCGTTATTATCGCATTAACTTTTACAGCCCTATTTTTTTTTATTTGTAAAGAGTTCCATAAGTGCAGGAAGGTCAGGAAACTTGCAATGATTTCTCTAGGCATAAAATTGCATCAATAATTAAATTCTTATCCCTTGAATCATCTTTTGCCAACTTCCACTTTGTTAGACAAATTAAAGAATATACATTTTTCAAGTATATGCATATACATTCAAGTCAAAGCTTTAAAGTCATGTGTGTTACAATACTTCTCTTCTTCCAGCTTTGCCATCTACTACTCCATCATGGGTTTTGTCGTGCTGGTGTTTGCCTATGGGCAGGTGGCCCTCTGGAGCTTGTCAGCCGGGCGGCAAGCCGCACGCATCCGCAAGTTGTTCTTCCACTGCATTATGCAGCAGGACATCGGCTGGTTCGATGTCAATGAAACAGGAGAGCTCAACACACGTCTCACAGAGTGGGTAACAGACAAGTCACACGCTATTTCATACGCAGACGTATTATTGTAACGCAGGGCTTCAACTAAAAATGTTTTCAAAATTTGCCTATCATTTTCTTCATCAACTAATTTATTCATCATTTGGCCTATGTAAGTGAAAAATGGCCATCACAATTTCCCAGAGCCCAAGTTGACATATATAACTTGTTTTATTCAACCAACAGTTAAACCGAAAGATATTATAATATTTCGGGGGATCTATTTGCAGAAGTGGAATATAATGTTCATAACCATGTTTTCATTACTGTATAATAACCTGAAGCTAGGAATGGTTGTGTTATTGTTAGTTTAGAATTAACCCTCCAAACAATAGACTGTCTATAAAGATAGACACCATGACAGCTCCCCAAAAGTAAAGCCAAAATATCTTGATCGCTCCCTGGTGGCTGGCTCCAGTATAGGTCATAAATCCCACCCCCTCCATGTCACACGTCAAATACATTTTTCCCCAAAGATGGTTTCTGTCATTTTAAGTAGTTCTTATCGCGGATGTATGTTCAAATGTTAATTTTTCTGACAAGTTTGATTTTAATTAATTATCTGATGCTATAAAAAGGGGTCGAGGCATCATCATCGACATTGACAGCTGTGATTGACAGCTGCTCTGAGTGAAGTAGTCGCAGCTGGAGGCTCGGGAATTGTACGAGAGAGATGTAGCATTAACTTTCCATAACCGTAACAAGTCTGGCCAAACAACTACTGTGGTACTAACATAGCAGCTAGGTGGCTCACGTTAGCAAGCTGCGGCCATGTTCGACTTATGATTGGCTCCGGCAGGTGTGTTTGATTGATACCGCAGCTCCGAGCCCCTGATCACTACTGCGCATATTCAGGCTCCAAATGACGTCAAAATCTCAAGATGTCAGCTATATCTGTATCTTATTTTAGCTTCACTTTTGTACAATTGGAGGAAGTAAAGTCGCGTTGACCATGTGTATATATATATGAGGGTTAAAGGGTTAAAGTTCTACGATGAAAACATTGACAGCCCCTAGACCGAACAACGCGGTGGTAGCGACCGGTCAATCACAAGATAGCCACGCCCTAAATCATCCCCTGCTTTATGGTCTATTTGACTCTAAATGGGACCATAATTTACTAAATGAACATCATGCTGTATTGAAGAAGACTTGAAACTAGCGATTGAGACCATAAACTCATGTTTACAATGTTTACTGAGGTAATAAAACAAGGGAGAAGTAGGATAATTTTCTCATAGACTTCTATACCCTCAGACTTCTTTTTGCAACCAGAGGAGTCGCCCCCTTCTGGCTATTAGAAAGAATGCAAGTTTAAGGCACTTCCACATTGGCTTCACTTCTCAGACGAGGAGGTTGCCCACTGATATCTGGGAGCAGGTCCTCTTCATGGAGTCCGCCATGTTTCTACAGTAGCTTTACATTACCTGAAGGCCACCGTAGTTGCCTGACACAATTGTGAAACTGTGGCCACAGAGTGCAAAACCGTGGTACCGCCAGCCGCCGTCTACCCTAAAGTAGTGTTATTATGGTAAGGATGGCCTCTGAACGAGACATATATCTTGGAAAGGGAGGAGTGTGTGGAGGGGCACCCTGTTTGTTTCAATCTGCAACCACACCACTAGGTGCCACAGAATCCTATACACTGTCCCTTTTAAACAATTAAATGATTATCAAAATTTTGCAGAATAATTGTCTGTTAATCGACTAATCAATTAATTACTTCAGCTCTTCTGTAAAGTGGCTTCCATCTCTGACATAGAAAAGAAAAGTGTTGTTTTCAGGATTTCTTTCATTATCGCATAATATAATCCTTCGTCTGAAGTTAAAACATTAAAGTCAGGATTAATAAAGTTTCACAGTTTTCACATGGCAACAGCAAAATGGTTTTCCTTTCACTCGTAATACATACATATTGCAATATACAGTACTCTGAAGATCATTGGTGGACATGTTGTTTCTATTTGCATGTGTAGTGATATCTATAAAATCCAAGAGGGTATTGGCGACAAGGCCGGGAAGCTTATCCAGGCCCTCAGCTCCTTCGTCACAGCCTTCACCATCGGCTTTGTCAAAGGCTGGAAACTCACTCTCGTCATCCTGGCTATAAGCCCTGCGCTGGCCCTTTCATCCGGAATTTTCTCTAAGGTAAACATCTCTCCATCGTCTTTGTTTTGCTCACCCTGTCTTTGTCCATCTTTCCGCCTTTCTCTTGCTATCCTCCACATGTTGATCGTAAGGACACAGTCCCCTGCAGTTATTCATAATAACATGATGTCTTTCTTCTTGTCTGAATAGGTGATGGCGACTTTCACTTCTAAAGAGCAGAGTGCATATGCCAAAGCTGGAGCTGTGGCAGAAGAGGTGCTCTCTGCTATTAGGACAGTGTTTGCCTTCAGTGGTCAGGACAGAGAAATCAAGAGGTATGTACTGTATATTACAGTATATACTGTATATATGTGTAGGTGTAGGTAGTTCTTGTCATGACACAGATCCAAAGACACCAAATATGATTGATAGTAAATAATTATCAATCAATGCTGTGGATGGGGTATAATATTATATCAATATGAATATCTGTGCTGGAATATCCAAATACAAAGTGTTGCCCAAATTACAAGATTTTGACCATGTACTAACATGATGGAAAGTTATAAGACCAAATTTATTATTATTTAACAAAGCAAAACACCTGTGCAGGGCAAATAAATCTTCATTTATAAAGCGATCAAAGTCCAAGAAATAGCCCCTGCACAGCCTGTAACTGGATAAAACCCATTCAAAATCCATCCGTGTTTTCTACTAATGGCATTGCAATCTAATTTGCTTACTCAAGCTTGTGTCTGTGTGTCTGTTACACCACAGATATAATAACAACTTGGAGGACGCAAAAAAGATGGGCATAAAGAAGGCGTTATCTGCTAACCTTGCCATGGGCTTCACCTTTTTGTTGATCTTCCTGTCCTATGCTCTGGCCTTCTGGTACGGAAGTACACTCATCGTGGCTGGGGAGTACACCATTGGAACTTTACTCATTGTGAGTAGAGACATTATGACAGACTTTCTGATAATCTTTTGAGACTCTGAAAAAGACGGTTGCTGTAGCTAACACTGAAGTGTGGTGTGTGTGTGTGTGTGTGTGTTTGTGTCTCTTAAGGTGTTCTTTGCTGTGATTATTGGAGCGTTCACTATGGGACAGGCCGCTCCTAATGTCGAGACCTTTGCCAGCGCCCGGGGAGGTGCACATAAAGTATACAGCATTATTGATCATGTAAGGAATGCAACTTTTTTCCCTAGTGCACACAATGTCAAAAATGGTTTTACGCCTCTGCGCTGGCGATAGTCGTGGTCGGAGGCATTGTGTTTTCAGGTTGTCCATCCATACGTTCAATAGTCCGTATCATTCTCATAAACGGGATATCTCAAGCCAAGAGGAAATTTCTTCAAATTTGACATCCACCTGGACTCAAGGATGAACTGATTAGAATTAGGTGGTCAAAGGTCAAGGTCACTGTGACCCATAACTCAAGAATTCATACGCTAATTACGACAATTTCACACACCTGCCTAACAAGATGAAGTTATGTAGTGATGACATTTTGGACAGACACGGATGTAAACTGCAACCTGACTCGGAGGCATACAACCGTGAGGCGGTAATTCTAGTTTTAGATCTTTGGTTCTAGTTCTTTAGTTTTAGATCTTTAGTTTTTGCTGCTGGACAGTTGTCAGCTTGTATTACTGAACATGCACCCTGGCCCTCTGGGAAGCTGCTTTGATGCAGCCGACATCTTGGAGTCAGAGATGTTGGATTTTGCTCTAATTGGAGCACCTGCTGTCAGGTCATTTGGTTGATATTGCACAGCTGTGGCTCTCCCCTCTCCCAATCAAGTTCTTTATCCAACTGTGGCCAAACTGTAAACAAAACCAGAGTTGAGTTCTTATAAGTAAAAAACTCTTTTCTCAACAGAAACCGGCTATAGACAGTTATTCAGAGGCCGGCTTCAAGCCTGATTCCATCACAGGAAACATAGAGTTCAAGAACATCCACTTCAGCTACCCCTCGAGACCGGACATCACAGTACGTTTTCCACAGACACTGTTGACTGAACTCTAAAACAGACATTATATTACTTCAGCCTGTATCTCATCACTGACATTGTTGTTATTTGTAGGTATTAAATAACTTCTCTCTGAATGTGAAGAGTGGACAGACCATTGCCTTGGTGGGTAGCAGCGGTTGTGGTAAAAGCACCACAATCCAGCTGTTGCAGAGGTTCTATGATCCTAAAGAAGGATCGGTAAGTGATATTTCTAAACCACTTAATTCAAAGGAGTGATTCAGTATTTGTCATCATATCCACTCTACTATAGTTGAGACTTAAGAGTACTCCACCAATTTAGCATTGCACTCCTAGAACATTTTGTGATTTGATAAGAGCAGGTGTCACACAAAATAAAGGATCAGGGTAGTGTTTTATTTCAGTCCATTTACTGCAAATCATGTATACGCTGTGTTATTGCAGGTTACACCATCATTTTTTCCTGCTTCCCAGGCAGATATTTGTTTCCATTAATTTTACATTGATATGAAAATCTACTTTGTGAGTCTTGAAGCTTGCTTAAAATACAGTAAACCGTGAATATCATGTCTGCATTTGTAAATACTGTTTTTTGTCATGCTATACTGAAAATTAGGGCTAGTCATCACTGTGAGGTTGCCAGGCAACCAACAGAAACTCCAGGAAGTCACTGCGCTCAGCTTCATATTTATCGCACAAACATGAGAGTGGTATCGTATCTTCTCATCTAACTCTCGCCAAGAAAGCAAATGAGGGTATTTCCCAAAATGTCAAACTATTCTTTAAACAACAACAGAGGAGATGCTTTGTCAATTATGCATGTTATTTAGATTAAGTGCTGTGTCTGTTTGACTCCTGCCTTTTAGGTGAATATTGATGATCACGACATCCGTTCTCTTAACGTCCGCTACCTGAGAGAGATGATCGGAGTGGTGAGTCAGGAGCCCATCCTCTTTGCCACCACCATCGCTGAGAACATCAGATACGGCCGACTAGACGTGACTGAGAATGAGATCAAACAAGCTGCCAAGGAGGCTAACGCTTATGACTTCATTATGAACTTTCCTGATGTATGACTGTATTTATGAATCCCTCTCCTCTGTGCTTATCAAGAACTCTGTCCACCACTTACTAATATTGAGACTCTTATCGTTGAGCAGAAGTTTGAGACGATGGTTGGAGACCGAGGGACTCAAATGAGTGGAGGACAAAAGCAGAGGATTGCGATTGCTCGAGCTCTAGTCCGCAACCCCAAAATCCTTCTGTTGGACGAAGCCACATCCGCTCTTGATGCTGAGAGTGAGACCATTGTGCAAGCTGCACTCGACAAGGTACAAATACACACAGACGTACATGCTCATTCAGAGCACAGCATGAGGGCTTACTTTGCACTTTAACACTGACACAGACCTTTTTAAAAAATGCAGTTAAAAAGTTGATATAAATTAGATTACTTTGGTTTACTCATTTCTTAAGCACATGAACGGAGGAAGGGAAATAACTCTGGATTTGCATTTACACCTTTTAATGCCTAATGATTTAAATAAGGGCTTTTCAGGTGTTTGATCTGGGAAGTTGATTTACCTGAAAAAAAGAATGATCCGCTGATTTACAGATGTTAAGTCTATGGGAAAAAGTCTTTTTGGGCCCAATGTCATCACATGACGGACCCGGAAGTTGTAATTCTTTGGCGACTATGTAAAATTTGCTTCTGCCCCAGCGCTCTTCCTGGTGGCTTGGCTTCCTCACACTGTCACACTGTTACATTTTTTGGCCCCTAAAGATAAATATTAATATCAATAAAATTTGGATTATTGGCTCTATCTCAGCCTCTACCTAAAACTCACTCAGGCTGGAATGCAAGGCAGTAACAGTACAAGCTCTCTATGTTGCACAAGGCCGGTGGCACGCTGTGTCTTAATTAAAGGAACACTTGGATTAAATCAAGTTTTGACAGCTTTACTAGATTGCATTGAATACATGGTATTTCGAATGCTGAACCAAAATTCTTTCAAGTTGGTAGTTTAACTTGAATTAGCAGCAATAGTAAGTACTTAAAATAACACTATGAGGGTTTAAAGTGTTAATAATGATCCAAAATCTCTCAAATTATAATTCTCACCATGCATGCACTTGTTTATAAGTATCGCTGGATGTCTACTACTGTGGAAGACTAGTGGTGTAGAATGTAAACACTTTTGGTTTGTTTAGAAGGGGAATTAAAATTGTTGGATTTAACCAAAAAATATGATGAAATTAATATTGCACAATTATTAACAGTTGCCAACAATACTATGCCTCACACGGGGCACCATAAATGTTGGGGTCGCAGATAGGAACTAGTCTAGTCATTCGAAAATATTAAAGATCATTATTAATATGAATAAAATTAATATGAATAAATTATCAATATATAGGAATAATAACGGGACACCAAATTATGTTAGTACATAAGCTCAAAAGATATTCAAATTTCTATCAAAAGTAATTAATAATTATCAAAATAATTATTAATTATATTGTTAGCATGCATGCAAATAAGATAAACATTACAAACATCAGCAAGTTAGCTTGGTTATTGTGAGCATGTTAGAATGCCGATGTTAGCATTAAACTCAAAGCACCGCTGTGCAATCTCGTAGAGCCACAGGCCATAGACTCTTATTACTTATATTAAAATGTGTCAACTGCAAACATGTATGTTTATAAACTGTATGTACAATTTGTGTAAATGTAAGCATAGACACAAAAATTCGGACACTTATCTTTGTGTGCAGGTCCGACAGGGTCGTACCACCATAATTGTTGCCCACCGCCTCTCAACCATCAGAAACGCTGACGTCATCGCTGGCTTCCAGAACGGTGAAGTTGTAGAGCTGGGAACTCACAGCCAACTGATGGAAAAACAGGGAGTCTACCATACACTGGTTACCATGCAGGTAACATAGACACTCATAAACACTTTGACACACCATTTGGTTGGGCTTTAACTCAAGGGGAACTTTGTAATGGTCAGGCTTTGATATTGTTTGTATCTGGTTCCCTCCCGTCTCTCTGCTGCAGACCTTTGAGAAAGCCAAGGAGACGGAGGAGGCAGAGTGTGAGCAGTCTGCGGATGAGAAGAGTCCGTTAGTCAAGTCCCTCCCTCGGTCTTCTCTGCGCAGGAGGAAGTCAACAAGAGGTTCCTCCTTCTCTGCCTCAGAGGGAGACAAAGAGGTGAAAGAAAAGTTCAAGGATGACGGGATAGAAGAGGTGAGCTGTGGTGCAACATCTCTGTGGTTTGAGTGGCTGTGTCAACATTGTCAACATGGTCTTTGCAAGCTATACAATATGGTGTACTCTCAGAGTCTAACCACACTATTACCTGATGCCCATATATCGTTGGATGCCAAAAAGGCTTTTGACAGGGTCGACTTAGATTTTCTTTATTCAGGCCTTAAAGCTGAAGTAGGCGAGATTGGAGCAAATATGATTAAAAAATGTATTTTTATAAAATGGTCATTATGTCGTGACAGTAGTACATGAAACAGGTAACCTGAAAAAAATTATGCACCTCTGATGAGCTGATCTGAGGTCTGCTGTCCAGCTGCTGTCTATGAGAGCCGGCTGTCAATCACTCGCAAACTCCGACCAAACGGTCAAACTAGGCAGCGCTGATCAAATATGAATCATTATTATGTTACGTTAATGACTATTTCTCGCCTCAAATGTTTTCAGAATCATCTTGTAGTGTACTGTTTAGCTGTAAAATGAGAACGTTTGTAACGCGGCCGCCATTGTAAAATCTGTTGAAGGAACACCAAGTTCCGGTCACATGACCGGAGCACAGCCAATAGGAACGCTCTCTCAATGAAATCACCTGTGATTGGTCAAAGTCCCCCGTCACGGGCTAGATTTTTTAAAGCCTGATAACAGAGCCATGATGAGGTGCAGAAGTCTTGTTATCTCACAGAACACTTAAATTGCTGAATATGCTGAAAAGTTATCATGGAATTTTTGCCCAATGATGCCAAAAATATACTGCCTACTGCCACTTTAACGGGTTTAGTTTTGGTGAAAAATGTATTGCATGGGTGAGGTAATTATACCTGTTTCTAACTCTTTTGGATCCAAATACTTTACGTCACGACAAGGGACAAATCAGGGCTTTTCCCTCTCTACTCTTTAATTTGTTCTTCCTATCAAATCCTTAGCTATTGCTTTGCATGGTTTGATTGGTCATGATGGGATTTAAAGAGTGGGGGAGGGAGCACAAGATCTTGTCATATGCTGATGATTTATTATTATATGCGTAAAATCCTGCCAACTCAATACCAAATATTACGTCTGTTCTGAGGGAGTATGGAAGGGTCGCTGGTTACAAACTGAACTTATCTAAAAGGGAACTTTTACCACTAAACACTGTAGCCAAGGGTATCTCATAGTCACAGTTTCCATTCAGGGTTATACTGCTGCACTGGATAGGTGGTCCTATCTCCCCATTTCTCTGGTGGGTAAAATAAGAGCAGATAAAATTAATAATAGGGCTTTCAAAGTTAACGCGATAATGCGATTTTTAAGTTGTAGTAGGCTCAGTTTTAAAGCCAGAGTGAAGATACTGGCCTCATATGAACCTAGAAAAAAACTAATGTTATTTTTTTAATCAATTGACAACCATAATTAACATACTTCCAAAATTTGGGTTTCTATTCAAACTATCCCTATCCTGATTAGGAAACGTTTTTGTGACGGTTTATAAAATTCCATCCCGTTTCATCTGGAATAAGACGAAACCCAAGAATTAGAAAAGATTATCAACAGTTGGCCAATCGAAGAAATGGGACTAACTAAATTCCAGGATTACTATTTGGCCTCTCTTACCTCAGTATCTGTTAGCTCTGATAGTGATCCAGTTTGAGTACAGGTGGAGCAGGCTTCGTGTTGTTCCATCTTTAGCAGATCTTATATTTTCTGCCTCTGAACTATGTACACAATAACCCTACTGTAATATTTTCTAATTAGAAAATATTTTCTAATTTTGTCCAAATTAGAAAATATTTTTGATGGCTCTGTACTTGCTCCCGTTTCCTAACCGCTCTTTCCCCCCATCTTTCCCCACATTCCAGCAGTTACGTATACTAAATTCAGTTTATCAAAGTCTCACTTTCTGAAGCTCTTCCTGAAGAAAAACGTGAGGAAGGCCAAAAGAAAGAAATGAGATGTGACTCAGCTCTTTCTCTCTCTCTTTCTGCAGGATGAAAATGTTCCCCCTGTGTCGTTGCTTAGCGTGATGCGTCTCAACATTTCCGAGTGGCCATACATTTTGGTGGGGACCATCTGTGCCATCATCAACGGAGCAATGCAGCCACTGTTTGCGATCATCTTCTCCAAGATCATCAATGTATGTTACTCTTACTATGTGTACCATGCCCAGCCTCCAACGCTGTGTCCAGTTCTTTTAATACATCCATGTTTTGGCCACTACGAAAGTCGGGATCAACGACCGGCGCTGGTGGCTTGGTTTGTACACCAGCCATTATGCACATAAATACAGAGTACGTCCCCCGTTGCTCTTACTGCACCAGTCTTTTCTTCGGTCCAGGCGGTGGATGTGTGGCCTACTGGCTGCACAGCAGTGTTGAGTATCAGCGGGTGAAGCCAGAGGTGCATCTCAATTCTCTTATTTGTCGTTTCCTCGCTTGAAGTTGTTCTGGTGCGCTATCTTGGAGACCGCTCCAAAGCTCTTATTTCTGCACAGAGGAGCGAGGATCGAGGATCGAGGAGGGATCGAGGAGGAGCGATGAGCAAAGATACCCAAGAGCAGCCTTCACGGAAATCTTTTAGTGGCCGACACACCCCCTTATTGGATATCAGTTACTGATTGGACAATGCTGCCGATTGGACTGACCTGATAACTTTACTTCTCAACATCACTGAAGTTTCATACCGGAGTGAAGACAGATCCCAGATTAAACATTTTATATTTAGGTGTCTTCTGATTCACCATCTAGTTAAAATCTGTGTTAATTGTATCTCTGAACAGCAGCAGAAAGACCTGCAGTATCTCTCCTTCACACACCGCGAGTGAAGCAGCCTGTCACCGAAAGGGGTTTATAGTACCTGACAAACGGGTCTAAAACATCTTTCTGCATTTATTAGAAAGATTTTTCTTTTCATGATCTGTTATTTCCCCCGTTAACTTTTATTAAGGAAACAATTAAAGTCAGAGAGAGAAGGAGAGTCTGTCTGTCAGCAACAAACACCTTTTACATAATTTATCCTCATTTCCATTCAGTCACATGTGAGGCTGATAATTCCTGAAAGTCGGGTTTGATATGAGTTATATCATTTACATTTTCCCTGAAACATTCAGCCTAATAAATAATGTCCAGTGTTCAAAAGACACCATAGTCATATTCTGGGTTATTAAATAATGAATTCACAATCAGAATATCAATAACTACAGACACTTATAATGAATAAATAATATAAAGATATTGTGCCAGTATAAATGGTTCCTGAGCCTCTAAACAGGACTCAGGGTGCATCCCAAAGCTCTTAATTGCATCCACATTTCCCTCACTTGCGTCTTTTCCTTGTGTCTTAGTCCCTCCCACCGGGGAAGCATGGGGCCTTTCCCATTTCCGATTTTATACGGCTCGATTCCTCTCCTCGACTCCTCTCCTCGCGTCTTAGTCCCGCCCACGGGAGATGCGAGCGGAGGAGGCGAGGAAAAGACACGAAGAGAGAGGAAGAGAGGAAATATGTTTTAAGACACATGAGATGCTGTTTCCTCTGAAGCGTCACGTGAAGCAACATCCGTTTCTGATGACAGCAGCAGCTGATCACAGCTGATCACAGCTGGATCAGCTGTCAGTCGGCTTTAACCGCTGTTTATGTCTGAACTGATCTAATACTAATAATGACACTCAGTTATTCTCAGTGGCAGAGCAGCAGTGTTTTCTCTCTGTAGCCTGTTACCTGTTTAACAAACACCTGCACATGATAACAGCTGCAGTCTGTATTTCTACTGTGGACTGAGTCCTGCTTAGAGGACCAGGAACCATCTCTACTGGCACAATATCTTTATATTATTTATTCATTATTAGCGTCTGTATTTATTGATATTCTGACACTAGAAATTATGTATTAGGCTAAATGTTTCAGGGAAATGTAAATGATGTAACTCATATCAAACCCGACGCTCAGGAATTATCAGCCTCATTTGACTGAATGGAAATGATGATAAATGATGTAAAAGGTGTAAAAGACAGACTCTCCTTCTCTCTCTGACTTTAACTGTATCCTTAATAAAAGTTAACAGGGGAAATAACAGATCATCAAAAGAAAACTCTTTCTAATAAATGAAGAAAGTTGTTTGAGGTCCGTTCGTTGTCAGCTGTTATAAAGCTCTTTCAGTGTCAGACTCTTTCACCCGCGGTGTGTGAAGCAGAGATACTGCAGGTCCTTCTACTGCTGGAACACTTCACCATCAACATGGTCTGTTTGTTGTTCACACCTACAGTTAACACAGGTTATAACTAGATCGTCAATCAGAAGACAAGTAAACTATAAAACTTTAATCTGTGAACTGTCTTCACTCTGGTATGAAACTCCAGTGACGTTGATGTATCAGATCAGTCCGATCGGCGAAGCGTTCAATCAATAAATGATATCAAATAAGGCTTGTGAAACTGTGGTAAGGTGAGCAGCAGAGTGCAAAACCCTGGTACCCCCAGCCGCCGTCTGACTTCCGTTGCTCCTAAAATTGTGTTATTATGGTAAGGATGGTCTCTGTGCGAGGTGAATGGCATTACAATGGTTTTGCACTCAGCGGCTCACGTTACCGCAGTCTTGGAAAAAGAAGAGTGAGAGGAGAGGTACTCAGTTGGTTGCAATCTGCAACCACACCACTAGATGCTGCCAAATCCAATACACTGTACCTTTAATGCTTCATGTTAATTGCAACATTTGTCAGATGTTGTATAAAGCTACAAATTAGCTGTTTATTTCCTCTCCTCTCAGGTGTTTAAAAGTACAGATCCAGCGGTTGTCAGCGAGAGAGCCTCATTCTTTTCTCTGATGTTTGTTGTTATTGGAGTTGTAAGCTTTGTCGCCATGTTTCTACAGGTAACCGTGTACACACACAAACACATGCATGTTGACGTACATTCATTTCCTGGGTGTGTTCATTAACCCTCAAAGGAATAGTTTGACATTTTGGTAAATACACTTATTTGATTTCTTGCTGAGAGTTAGATGAAAGGATACCATTAGACCATACACCATAGACCACACACAATAGAGAAGATACCAATACACATTTCTGTACAATACATTTGAAGGTATACAACCAGCAGCTGGTTAGTTTAGCTTAGCATAAAGACTGGGAACATGACTGTCTTCTGGCTGTTGCTGTGTTTGTACTGGACAGACATGAGAGTGGTATCAGTCTTCTCATCTAACTCTTGGCAAGAAAGCAAATAAGCGAATTTCCCAAAATGTGGAACTGTTTCTTTAACCATATATGCCCAAACCCAAATTACTTTAATTTTACTTCTAACCTTTTTAACTAAAACCAAGAATGGTTAAAAATATGCAAACCTTGATACCGATCACATAAGCTTACAGTGTGATATTACGAGAGTGCCTCTACAAGTGTAACATGGACACACACACACAAACACACACACACACACACACAAATGCTTTATCCAGATGATAGTATTGCAGTATAAACACTTGTAGGTGCTGTGATAGTCACAGAAGTTCATGTCAATCTGCAGGTGTGCTCATGTATTGTATCTATAACATTTAACAGGGCTTCTGTTTTGGTAAATCTGGAGAGATTCTGACCCTTAAACTGAGACTCGGGGCCTTTAAGGCCATGATGAGACAGGTGAGTGGCCTCTCTTTCTTTCTCCTCTCCTCTGCTATCTATCTGTCAGTGCTATTAAATTCAATTAATATATAATAACTAACAATAATTTTCCAAACTTTCACTTTGTTAATTATTTAGTAATGTTTAATGTTACAAATGGTTTTAAATAGGGCTGTTAATCGATCCAAATATTTAATCACGATTAATCGCATGATTGTCCATGAATAATCACGATTAATCGCATATTTTTTATCTGTTCAAAATGTACCTTAAAAGGAGATTTGTCAAGTAATTAATACTCTTATCAACATGGGAGTGGGCAAATATGCTTGCTTTATGTAAATGTATGTATATATTTATTATTGGAAATCAATTAACAACACAAAACAGTGATAAATATTGTCCAGAAACCCTCACAGGTACTGCATTTAGCATAAAAAATATGCTCAAATCATAACATGGCAAACTCAAGCTCAACAGGCAACAACAACTGTCAGTGTTTCAGTGTGATGACTGACCTATGACTTGACCCAAACTGCATGGGATTATCATAAAGTGGGCATGTCTGTAAGGGGGAGACTCATAGGTACCCATAGAACCCATTTTCATTCACATATCTTGAGGTCAGAATTAAGGGACCCCTCTGAAAATGACCAGGACAGTTTTTCCTTACCAAAATTTAGCGCAAGTTTGGTGCGTTATTTAACCTCCTTCCCGACAAGCTAGTATAACACTTGGTTGGTACCAATGGATTCCTTTCATATGGTAACAGTATCTTCACTCTAGCTAAAACTGAGCCCGGGACAATATCCGAAAGATCGATTGCTTTAATGCATTAAAGAAATTAGTGGCATTAAAACAAATTTGCGTTAACGCGTTATTATTGCGTTAACTTTGACAGCCCTAATTTTAATACAACAGAAGTCAGAAGAATATGGCTCTCAAATTGCTGTTTTATATTGAAATTATTTTAATTCCAAGTGAGTGTATTCTATCTTTTTCCATGGCCAATGGAAAATGTTAATCCCTGTTTGCTTGTAGGACCTCGGCTGGTATGACGACCCCAAAAACAGTGTTGGAGCGCTCACCACGAGACTGGCCGCAGACGCAGCCCAAGTACAAGGGGTTAGTCTCAACAGCGGTCTCTCACACTCACACTCACACACACACAACTAACAAAGCTATTTGCCAAAGACTCAACGAATCATCTCAGAAAATCAGTGATCTTCTAATCTGCTTTGTTCCCATCTTTCACATCTGCTCAGGCAACAGGAGTACGTTTGGCCATGCTGGCCCAGAACATAGCCAACATGGGCACCGCTATGATCATCTCCTTTGTCTACGGCTGGGAGCTGACCCTGCTCATCCTGGCTGTGGCGCCCATCATGGCATTGGCTGGAGCTGTGGAGATGCAGGCACTCACCGGACACGCTGCCGAAGACAAGAAGGAGCTGGAGAAGTCTGGAAAGGTATTCAGTGTCGGGTGTGCCAGAGTAACATACAAATTCCTTTTTTATGACTCTAATAATAACAATAATAGTAAATTGGACTTGTAATGAAGGCGTGGATGAGGGCCACGGAGTCAGAGAGTGATGGCTGGAGTCTAGAAATGTTTTTGAGGTGGTAGAAGGTGGATTTTGTGATGGATTTAATGTATGACTGAAATGAAAGGGTAGAGTCCAGGAGGTTGCGGACCTCGGAGGATGGGCAGATGGAGCTGCCATCCACGTCTAGGAGGAGATCTCGAACCTTCTGGAGCAGTGCTTTAGGGACCACAACCATGAGCCCTGTTTTGCTGCTGTTGAGTTTGAGAAAGTTAGATGACATCCATGTAGATTACATCCAGGCAGTTGACTAAGGACTGTATCAAAAGCTATGGAAAGGTCAAGGAGGATGAGGATGCTGATGTGGCCGGAATCAGCTGCGATGAGGAGGTCGTTTGTGATTTTGATGAGGGCAGTCATCAAAATCTAAATCTGTGCTGTGGTGAGGTCTGAATCCAGATTGTAGGGGTTCATAGAGCTCATGGTTGGACATATGCTGATGGATTTGGGCAGCAACTGCTCTTTCCAGGATTTTACTGAGGACAGGAAGGTTGGAGATCAGCCAATAGTTGTTTAGGTCCTCTGAGTCGAAGCCTTGCTTCTTAAGGTTGGGGGTGATGGAGGCCGTTTTGAAGCTGGAGGGGACCATGCCGGATTCCGAGGAGGAGTTGATGATGTCGACCATGGTAGGGCACAGGGCGCGTAGACATGCCTTAATCAGGGCTATGGGCATAGGGTTCAGGGAGCAGGTGGAGGGTTTAGCCTTAGTGACTAGCTTAGCCACTTGAGGAGCATCCACAGGGACGAAGGAGGATGGACAGTGCTGAGGCAGGCGTGTGGTGGAGGGAACAGTGACTTTTGGTGCATGTGGAGGGGTAGGGGGAATCGCAGAAGCTAAAGGTAGATGAAGTCAAGCACAATTTATTAAAACACTAACCTTGTGATATACAGTAGATATAATGTTTGTATGGTTTGTCTCTACAGATTGCTACAGAGGCCATCGAGAATATCCGTACTGTCGTCTCTCTTAACAGAGAACCCACATTTGAGTTGTTGTATCAGGAAAACCTCAAAGTACCACTCAAGTATGAGAAATTAAACCACAGATCCATCATCTCCATGGGATATATGAACACAAATTATAATGTATTTGAATCAAATTTGATTAATTTGAGGAGTGATCTCTCTGATGCCACCTTTCTCTGACTCTCTGTACAGGAACTCCCAGAAAAACGCCCATGTACATGGTATTACCTTCTCCTTCACCCAGGCCATGATCTACTTTGCTTATGCAGGCTGTTTCCGCTTTGGAGCTTGGCTCATTTTGCAAAGAAGGATGGATTCTGAGGGAGTATTCCTGTAAGTAAACAGACTATATGACTTTGTCTTGTCTCTTAATCTGGAGATCAAAATTAGTTTATGATAAACAAGATGAACAGTTTGCATGTACTCAGAGGTTACAGCAGCATACAGTAACAGTAAGAATAACGCATTCCTGTTGGGATGAGAAGCTGTTTATATGGCCTTTAATCATTAACCAGGCCTGAAAGTATGTGAGGGGTCACTGTGAATGGGTTAGCTCCAAACACAGAGGACATAGTCACACAAGACACTGTACCTTTGGTGATCTAACAGACACACACACATGTTTTAGAATGCTAGCGTAACTAAGCCACCGCCTTCATTTATATTCTACCTCTTACACAAAGAAGAAGTCCAAAGGTCATTGCACCTTGGGCTTATGAAGAATCATAAAACTATAAAACACAGAAATATTAACTCCTCTCCCACATGGAGCATTTTATACAAACACATCATTGTAAACTCTCAGGTTTGTATTTGAGATTCTTTCCAAGATCCCAAGGTTTCCAAAGACACCCAGTGTGTCAGGCTGAATTAAATGTATTTAAAGGGATACACAAGACATATATAATTGTCTATTTGGTGTAATTGTGCAATCATAAAAAAATTGGGATGTAAATATTTCACTCAATATCAGAATGATGTAGATTATAGAAATAGAAAAACAAGCAGATACAGAAAACATTATATTGTATGAAATGTTATCAGTGTGGAAACAACCTCTCTATGGCTGTACCCAGGCACAGTGGTGCTTTGAGCTAAATGCTAACAGCAGCATGTTGTAGCAGGGATATCATGATCACCATTCTAGTTTAGTGTGTTAGTGTGTTAGTATTAATATTAACTTATTAGCACTAAACACAAAGTGTAGCTGAGGCTGATGGGAATGTCATGAGTTTTGCAGGTTTTTGGTCATAAACCAAAGTATTGGACAAAATGAAGGGGAACGTGAATCTTAACCAAATATCACTGCAACCCATCCAATATTTGTTAAAGGTGATAAATATGGGATTGGGAGCATTTCTGTTGCCACTCAACGGCTCTCAACATGGTAACGGCGAGCCAGCGGCTCACAGCTAACAGTGCTAACAGCGCTAACGGTGCAAACAATGGCGAAAGTGCTGACAGCGATAATAGTGTTTACCTGGAGGGACCGGAGGGTGAATGTTACGAATCCATGACAACTGACAGCGTTATCAGCTGTAGGCTAACCGCCTTATGAGAGCAGTGCAGAGTGGCGGCCGTGAGCTAGCCAGTGGGGTACGCTCACATGCACGAACATGCACTAAAAGCGTGTGTGTGCGGCCGGCCCGGCTATGTCAACAAAGCGAGGAGAAACTTGGATTACAACACACACAGAGGAAGAGAGACTTCATTTTCTACTCAGGTAGACATTTCAATATTAACCTAGCAAATAGTTGTTTGCTGCTATGTTAATGCTTTGAATATTTAAATTCACCTGTAAGAATTATCACTGAACACTACAAATGTCAACCTCATGATGGCGCTAGGAACAGTCAGGGGATCATCAACGTCAGTAAGATTTATCCTCTGGGCAACATGAAAATTTCTGAACCAAAGTGGTTGACAGACTAACCGACCATCACTGCCATCCCTAAAGCCATGTTGCTAAAATGGTCCTAAAACCCAGAAATGAGCACTTATGGCTCCCTCGTCTGGAAGTCAATGTGATTTTTGAATGGGTTTTTAGTTAGATGCCTGAAAAAAGGACACAAGTTTAAGAGATTTTAACATTTTGTTCTACGTTACAAAATATGTCAATAAATATCCCACTCATGAATTTTTAAGCTTTTACGTGTATTTAAAAAGGCGGTTGCTAACAAGTGGCTAAATGAGACTACAAAACGTCATCACGTTAACTCGAGCACCTTTACAGCCTTGTTTATATTCGCGCTGATTTGACCGTGGTGTAGTTTGTTTATAACGTTAGCTTTTTACTTCTGGTGATTGGATTTACACCTCAAAAAATCATAAAAGTGGTGTTCATTTGTGGAGATCATCTTACAGAACAAAACCTGCAAGTGTCATAAATGTGTGTTTGCCACAGAGCTTATTTTATGTAATAATCCAAAACCCAATGGAAAAATACCTTTGGCTTTTTGTCGGGGGAACCCATGCGATTCTAATTTCCAGGTTGGCCAACAAAAAAACGTCATCCCTGGAGCACTCAGTGAAGGGGAAATTAAAAAGGGATATTAGAAACTTTAGGTGGCTAAAATGTAAAAGTAAATCGTCTTCTTCCATTCAACATTTGATAGAACTATATTCGCTATTTCATCTTTGCTTTGGTCAGTTGTCATTGGTCCATGTTAGCTTAGCTTTACGTAATCCCAGCTAAAACTAACATGCGTTTGACTTTCTCTCCCAGTGTGGTTTCGGCTCTTCTGTACGGTGCCATGGCTATCGGAGAGGCCAACGCCTTCGCTCCAAACTATGCTAAGGCCAAAATCTCAGCTTCCCACCTCCTGATGCTGCTGAACAAAGAGCCCGCCATTGACAATCTTTCACAGGAGGGAGAAACACCGGTACATAACACAAAGCCCCACACACAGACAACAACACTTATAATACAGCTCTTTACACATGCTAACATGTCACTCTTATGTGTCTCCTTTAAAACCCCAGGACAATTTTGATGGTAATGTGCACTTTGACAATGTTAAGTTTAACTACCCATCGCGCCCTGATGTGCCCGTCCTCCAAGGGCTGAATCTGACGGTGAGAAAGGGAGAGACTCTGGCCTTGGTGGGGAGCAGCGGCTGTGGAAAGAGCACCACCATCCAGCTGCTGGAGAGGTTCTACGACCCCAGAGAGGGGAGAGTGGTGAGAAGACAAATATACACCCACTCTCTGTGTAACTGGCTGATAACACTTGTTATCAACACTTGCTAGGCTTATAGGCCTACTTGTACTTAATCTATTGATCGAGATATACTTAAGAAAAGTATAATTAAGTATTCTTGCCTTGTAGGCCAACAGAAAGGTATACCTGGCTTGTAGTTGTGCTTACTTTTTGATAAAGTAGCCACTAAAGTGTGTGGGGCAGCTATTTTCAGCTAAAAAGCTCTTAAAGCCCACTGCGCACTACCTGCTCAGCACTAAACAGCACACAGACAAAGATAGCAACTAGCTGGTGAACATAGTGGAGTATTTAGCAGGTAAAGAGTCAGATATTATACTCAGGAGTTGGTGGAGACCAAACAAATTCAGTTATTGCATGTTTTAGACATCAAGCCCCACCACTCCTTCTACAATAATTACTGCTAACATTTTCTCCTTCAGCTGCTGGACAATATGAATGCAAAAAAACTGAATATCCACTGGTTGAGATCTCAGATAGGCATCGTATCACAAGAACCCGTGCTGTTCGATTGCACCTTGAGCGAAAACATCGCCTATGGAGACAACAGCCGCACTGCAACCCAGGCGGAGATAGAGGAAGCTGCCAAAGCGGCCAACATTCACAGCTTCATAGAAGGCCTGCCAAAGGTAACTGCTGGGATGTTACACTAATGATCTGTTCTCAGTCATGACATAGCTGGAAATAAAAGGGCAGTGTGATGTTTTCATATCAAGCAGTTCTTTACAACATCTCACAACAGCCCTCTACTGGCAAATTGGGATATGGTGTTAAAAATTCAATAGATCTCTCTTTTCAGAATAAGAGTCCCTGTTACTTTATTTTACGGGTCCATCATTTCTTAATAATTTCCTAGGAAGTTTCCATGGATGAAATATGCAATTTGGCACTAATTATAGGTAAAGAAATGTAGACACAGTGTTCAAATTAGTACATTTCTAATCAATCAATTTCAAGTAATAGCTTGATTGAATATTGTAGTGAGTGCGGAGCAGGTCAGCTGAACATGCAAAAATGTTAAATATGTGTAAACACATATGGAAAGTAAAGTTTCCAATAATTAATAAATAATGAATGAATATTTTAATAGAGATTTAATGTAGCAGTTCGTCCAAGAAAATTAACCTCAGTCAATAACTGCTTATGAACTCAACTAAATAAATCCTAACTAAAATAACAGTCTTAGATCTGTCTCTCTATTTTCATTATAAGTAGTACCAACATGGTTCGTTCTAGGAAATTACTGACCCGTCAAATAAAGTGCTTCCAGACCATTTCTTAGTACAAAGTATTTACAATGAAAACTGTTCACAGTGAGGTGTGTGGATTACAGGATGCATCTGTCAATATTTTGGTAACATGTGCCTCCTCTCTCTCTGCTTGTATGAGCAGAAGTACGACACTCAGGCAGGTGATAAGGGAACGCAGCTGTCAGGTGGCCAGAAGCAGCGTGTAGCCATAGCCCGAGCCATGCTGCGCAACCCCAAAGTGTTGCTCCTGGACGAGGCCACCTCCGCACTCGACACTGAGAGTGAGAAGGTGAGTGTTGGGAAGGGGGAAGGAGTCCTTCCCACTAATGATGCTGGTACCAGTAAGACCAATGAGCAAGGAAATGGGAATACAAAAATTAGTTATTTTGCTGAACTTTTACTTGATTAAAATTATGTGTAGAAATATCTTTTAAAGCAGATAATCAAATTTCAAATGCACTAAGCGGAACATTTGTTACGCATTGCACAGAGGTGTTAAAAGACACCATTTAACTGTTAGTCAGGTATTTTTATGTGATTATAAAAGAGGAAAAATAGAGCAGAGCTCTAAAATTTATTTTTCCTCCGTAAATAAATGGAAATTACTGTGCTCCCATCCTAATCAATAAACACTGATTACAAAGCATAAGATGATTAAAGATTAAAAATGTATGTACTCTCAGATTTTGAGAACAGTGCTGTAGTGGATGCATAAAGTGAACTCAATGCATCAAAATGAAAATTAATTCATGCATCATTAGAGTAATTTGCTGAGAATTCTCAGAATACAGTCTTTTAGCATCTCTCACCGTCTTGATAAACCTTGAGCCTCTCTAAAACACTATGGGGGCAGCCACATATATACTATACAGATAGTTCCTGTGAGGTCACTGGTATCATTCTGCTCTTTCCAGGTGGTGCAGGAGGCGTTGGACGAGGCCAGTAAGGGCAGGACATGTATCATTGTGGCCCACCGTCTATCCACCATCCAAAACGCAGACCGCATCGTTGTCTTCAACGGAGGAGTGGTGGTTGAACAGGGGACACATCAACAGCTGCTGGCCGAAAAGGGAGTCTACCACATGCTGGTCACCAAACAGATGGGCCACGGGAGGGAATAAGAGGACGGGGAGAGGACACAAGCAGCTATACTACACCGATTGTTTTTTATTTTCATGTTTCCAGAGATATGTATGATTCCCTGCCAAGCTTCAGTGGAACAGTTCAGGTTCAGACCTGAAAAGACACAGGTCCAGGTCTTGTTGGGATATTTGACTCAGTGACCTTTTAGCCTTGTAAGAATCTTTAGCCCCTTTCACACAGCCTGTTCAAGGCAGGACTGTTGCGCTATTATTCCGCCTTGCTGTTCTGTATGAAAAACATGGAGATTGAATTTGGGGACGGAGTTGTTCCGCCGCTGAGCGCGGCTCTCTGAAGTGTAGATGGCGTTCAATACTGTTTTTATTTATTGATGAATTCATATTTCATTTGTAAATTCTTATTATAATTCTTCTTTTTATTGCCCATTAAAATGTCAAATAATGAATTACTTTGTAATTTAGTCCATTTATTCATAGATTAATAAATCAATTTGTAAACAAATTTATTAATGGCTGTTTTTATTGTACAATTGTTATTAATCAATTAAATGCTTTATTACTATTTATGTGACTCTTGTGGTCCTCCACAGTGCGTTGAGTTGAGCCAGTTTTTACTTCAAGCATCTTTAAAGTGAGGGAATGACAGTAATGTATCCAACTAAAAACATGTACATACATTTCAGGTTGTGGTGCGTCCTTGGGAATGATCACTTTGGATCTAAAATAAACTGTTTTTAAATTTTGGTCTCTTGGCTCAACTTGCCCCACATGAGGGGTAAGTCCTAGAAAGGTTAAAAGTTGATTAGTCTACATGATCATCTTTTTATTTATCCTTAATTATCCATTATTTGCAGTTTACATTGAGATTTACATAACAAGTTGAAGCATAGGGCGTTTTCATAGTAGGTACGACTGATCTGTACCGTGCTCTCGTTCTTCGGAGGCAGACCATTAAATTAGCGAAATAAAATAACAAACATTGCCCGACCCCAATGACTTCTATTGTTTGTATAAGAAACCTCTCGCCTGCCTTCCTGCTTTATCAATCATGGTCAAACAGTTCAGGGGATGAGATCGGCGCATGCTGCCCGCAGATACAGACATAGATATGAAACACTTATATCAAAGACTGTATAATAGGGTAATACTCACAGTTCCGCATCAATGTTAGTGAATATGACTGTACTTGACCATTGCATCAACACAGAATTGCAGAGTAGATCAGGCGGCTGGCGTGGTACCATGTGCTGCTCGATGAATCCACGTGGACAGCTTGTGGCCGTGTAGCAGCAGCAGGCACGCTGTTAAGACTCTCCATCGTGGCCCATCGTTGATGCAAGAAGTCGTCAGGATCAATGGGGTTCAAGCTCTTACTGTAGCGAACCTCAGCCAGTCAATGGTGAAGCGTGCTGTTGGGATTCAGCATTCAAAGATGGTGGCAAGAGACCACATGAAGAGACCATCTCCCTCCAATCTGCACAACTGGATTTGAGCACAATAATGACAACACCTTTGACCCTGGAACCACTTTCTCCAACTCCTCCAACTTTGAATTACCAACCTTTTCTTCCATGGATTGGTAACGTAATGGGCTTATCTTAGCATTAGCAATTGCACACAGCTGAGCAAGACTGTTCAACTTTGATTTGTGTGAATGTACCTGTATTGATATGTTTAATGTTATTCATTGAGTTTTACTGTTGTGATATTGTTGTAGTTAAGATATTTAGGTAGCTGACTTTGCCAATCCGATGTGTTTAGTTAATGCTTCACATAGACATGGTCTTGCATGCAAACTAACCATCTTTTCTAACCCACTGCATTATCTGACACACATTAAGATCACATACATAAACTGTGAATTAGTTTTAAACATAAACATACACATTCAGATAATCTCAACCCCCATATCACACCCCTTTGTCCTTCCTGAGCACATGTGCTCCAAAGAACAAAGAGGCCATGTGGTAACATGTTGGTGGCCATCTTTGATCCAGCCATCTTTGTAGTTTTACAGAGTCAGCCATATTGTCTGTAGGCACATGCAGACATCTTGAGACAAGTAGCCATCTTGTCTTTGTTTCTCTCTCTCTCACACACACACACACACACACACACACACACACACACACACACACACTGTGTTTGGCTTGTTTAGTTTAGTTATTTAGTTAGATTAATATTGTGTTTTACAACTTTATTATCTTGTAAATAAATGTTTGTGGATTATACATGCTAGTCTGTTTAATATTGTACAAGAGTGAATAATGCCAACCGCTGCTGTGTGAAGAACTCCACAATATCCTTCAACCTTTGCTATCTATTGCAATAGTGATTTTTGGTTATAGTTATTAATTTAATTATTAATCAAAGTTCCAAATTGATAGTTTAGTATATTTAATGAGACTTATCTATGAGACTACATTAATGTGCTATCATTTTCTCTTTGATCCAAAGATTGGTACCCCGAGGATGATTTAATATACATTAAATCATATTATTCAATATAATTAATAATTATTTTGATAGTTATTATTTACTTTTGATAGCCATTTTAATGTCTTTTGAGCTTATGTACCAATATAATTTGGTGCCCTGTTATTATTAATATATATTGATAATTTATTCATATTAATTTTATTAATATCGATGATTATCTTTAATATTGTCTAATAATAAGACCTGCTCCTATCTGATAAAAAGCACTATAACGTCTATATTTCTAAACCAATTTCAACAAGTCGTTTTATATTCAAACGTTTATGATATACGAGTTAACGTTACGTTTTTTTCATTTTTTTATGTGAAAAACTGTTAAATATGTTGAAGTTACTGCTTCCGGTTCCTGGAGAAAAAAAAGCAATTCTAAAGCCTAAATTATAGTTATGCGTTAAGGTTACATGATATATTCCAAAATTCTACAGTCTGGTACCACTGACTCAGTGTTTACAATTTTAAAGCGTTCTACCTACATTTCAGAAGTGGCAGACAAAAAAAATTGAGTGGCCAGTAGAAATGTTCAGTGACCTGCCAGTGGCAGGTGAGGAAAAAGGTTCATTTCAGACCATAGATCTGGGACACACTTCCACAGAGGCCATCAGACAAATATCATATAGCAGATGTATTCATTGAATTTAATGTCTATGGGTAAACACAGATGTCTGTTGTATCAAACCACTGACAGTAGCTTCAACAAGAGGCAAGAGCTAAACAAAATAGTTTTCTAATCATAATGCTTTGTTTATATGTGATGAACAAACATCTAACACAGACAATCTCTCTTTTTCTGTCTTTTGTTACAGATGGTGCTGCTTGATCATGGAAATCCATTTGGAAATGTGTTATTTGTTGTTAAGAACTGCTGTTAATTGTTTGTTACATCACTACAGGTCTGCCATGGGTAACTGTGACGTCACTATTTTGGTGTGAGCGCCATCTTTTGGCCAACTTGGACTACTTCAATTCTTCCTTCAGTCCATGAGGAGGAACCACAGAGAAAAATAATGCATCATCCAGGAAAAAATACAGTTGATTTCAGGATATAAAGATGCAAGTTAGCTATGCAATTACACTGCCCTGACACTAATGAGATTATGAAACAAAAAAAATGACAGTTCAGATATTTTTTTGTAATAAAATAAAGACTAATCACAATTTTTTTTATTAATATTTGTATTACTTTTAAAATGAAATGGTATCTTTTTGCCCAGCTAAATTTAGGTGCTCAGTAAACTTTGAAGTGCAGTGGATGCTCCATAAGACAACATGTCAGTGTTTCCAGTGTAATGTGTGAAACCAATGATTAAAAATTATGCTGTTAGATTATTATTATTTTTTATAATTTCTGTATTATCACCATTATTTCAATAAATTCAGATCATAACTAATATTATATTAACATTTATTGTTACCATTGTTGATTAATATACTACTATTTGCCAGTTATTTTGATTACTCTTATTAGTATGATATTGATAAGGTGCCTGAGAATTAACATAATAGTAATTGCAGTAGCAGTGTTAGTGTTAGCCTATAGATTGAAATCATGATCTCTAAAACGGAGGAAGACATTTCACACACATTTGTACATTGTATTATATTATATTATATTATATAGGGACCTCTCTACAAGTACAGTATTAATCTTAACCAAGGAAAAAATAAGCCAAAGCTATACTTTACAAGCCTGAGTTTTTACAATACCTTATGATAAATAAATTATTTTCTATCACGCAAGTAATTCATGTCAGCCTACGGCACACACTCGTCTCCTGTGCGTCTAGCGGCAATTATAGCTTAACTATCGAGATTCTAAGTAACTGGAAACAAAACTTTATTTTTCTACTCCACGTAGATCATAAACCCTTTAATATAATAACGACTCATTGAAATCGGTTAAGAAATGTAGACGTTATAGTGCTTTTTATCCAGAAAACGGCAGCTCCCCCGTTTACTTGTATAGGGTTACAGGCCAGTCTTGCCCGGTCTAATATGGCGCCCACGTTGACGTATCGTCATAACGGGCTGAAGCGTCCAATGCTGCGCCTTCAAATGGGGTCGTGTTTAAAGCCTCGTCCACACTGGGAATGTCAAGAGCGCGTGGCGTTACCTGTTGTTTTTCATTTCGGCGTCCATGTTAACAGATTAGAGCAGCCACACTACCCGCGTGAGACGCGCATCTAACCAGGGCCTCCATTTCCTCTCTGTGTGAGGACAGTGAACCTGACCAGCAGCACAAGTCCATAGCGCAACTAAGGATCACCTTAATGCTCTGGCCATGCTCTCCCTGGAGAAGAAACTCCTCAGAGACATTTCGGACTTTAATAAGAAGGTCATTGGGAGGTTTACCACTCAGAAGGAGAGAAGAGCAACATTTTTCTACAAATAAGCTGTCAAAAATATGCAGGCTTTCTCACCGCATTGACTTTTCTTGTACATAGTTGTCCTCAGTCTCATTTGGTCATGGAGGCATCACAATTCAATTGAGACCGGTAAATTAATTGTATGGTTCTCGTTAACTGTATTTTATGTAGTATCAATATTTGTGGATGTGTTGTGGTTGTGCCTTTTGAGTAAGGTGAGAAAGTTTTGAAGCAGAAGTTTTGCTGGTGTTTACCATCTGTCCACCTCAGAGCACTTGAGTCCCGTGTTTACTGCATGTACATTCAGGTGTCTGCATAGCTTCAGGACTTAACAGCAGTATACCACCAGTACTGCTATCTCTACACCTCAGAGCACTTGAGTCCCGTGCTTATGTACATTCAGGTGTCTGCATAGCTTCAGGACTTAACAGCAGTATTCCTAATTACACTTCATGTTTACTTCCCCTGATCTTTACCTCACTATTGGTTTACCAAACAAAGCAAGGTCAACAGGGGCATCGCATTAAGTAAACATTTCTGTTACATGTTATATTGTTATATTACATTAGTATTGTATTACATGTTTATTATTGTATTAAAGTACATGCAGTGGTGCATGTAGTACTCAGATCTTGTACTTCAGTAAAAGTAGCAATACTACCATGCAGAAATACTGTATTTCAAGTAAGGGTCCTGCATTCAAAATCCTGCTTAAGTAAAAGTGCACAAATATTATCATCTGAATATACTTAAAGTACCAAACATTAAAGTACACATTATGCAGAATAATGTATATTATTGGATTATACTTATTGATGCATTCATGTGTTCATCACTTTAATGTTGCAGCTGGTTATGGTGGAACTCATTTTAATGACTTTATATACTGCTGGGTAGTTTAATCTATAATAATACATAATTTATTCGTTGATTATATTTTGTATTAATAATCTGAATCTCTAAAGTAACTAAAGTTATTAAATCAATGTAGTGGAGTAAAAAGTACAATATTTCGCTCTGAGATGTAGTGGAGTAGAAGTAGAAAGCATCAGAACATGGAAATACGCAAGTAAAGTACAAGTACCTCAAAATTGTACTTAAGTACAGTACTTGAGTAAATGTACTTAGTTACTTTCCACCACTGAGTACATGTTATACTGTTGTGTTTTTCTAAGCATTCTTTGCTGCTCCTGTTGGAATAAAATAATTGTTGATTATTTAACTGCAATGTAGTAATGTGTTTTTGATACCTTCACTTTTTATCATTAAATCATACCGGGATGTTTGCTGAAATTGATTGGATGTGGCACAGCCCTATCTAGAAAAATGTCCACCAGCCGCCACTGCACGCAGCTGAAACGCAGCTGGTGTGAACACCCGACGAGTCAATCACGTGGCGGCTAGGTAATCATTTTAGACAGAGAAAGGTTAAGAAACGTGTAGTAATTTGTAAATAATATTAGTAGTAAGACTGTCAAAATGGCGATACAAATAAACACTCACGCACAGTAAATGCGTCCACCTAAGTCATATAATGTTACTGCACGTAATCATAAAACATATTAATCACACATTACCTTGTTCCCGTACTTGCTAGGCGCTTAATGTCTATTTCTTGCCTCAAATGTTCAGAATCATCTTGTAGTGTAGGGTTTAGCTGTAAAATGAGAAAGTTTGTGACGCCGCCGCGATTGTGAAATCTGGTGAAGGAACGCCAAGTTCCAGTCACATGACCGGAGAACAGCCTATAGGAATGCTCTCTCAATGAAATGACCTGTGATTGGTCAAAGTCTCCCATCACGGGCTAGATTTTCTAAAGCCTGAAAACAGAGCCATGACTGGGCGCTGATTTACAAGCACAATTTCTCTCCACAGAGATGTTATATTTGGAACAACTGTAATATTTTATTTAAGAACATGTCCCTATTTTATGATAAATGTTTTTTTAACAATGGTATTATACTCCTAAGTCAGTTGTTTAATAGAGAAGGACTACTTTACAGTTACTCAGAGTTTCTCGCCAGGTACAACATATCCCCAAAATAATTTTTCTATAGCTTTTGACACTATACAATCTGGTATGTACATGTTATTGAAGAATGCTGACCACTCTCCACCCTTGTCAGTGTCGCCCCCCAACCCAATTCAATCTCCGTTAGGTAAAGTCTGTTTTTCTGTTAATAGAGATATGAACTGCAGGATAAGGGCCTTGATTCAGGGCAGCATGGTTTCTATTCCGGCAGCAACATTTTATTGGAGTAATTTTGTTAGTGATATTAACTGGAAAAAAGTTTGGTCCTTACCGCAAAAGTTCCTTCTAACAAATAAGGTAAAAGAAATGTCGTCTAAATTGATCCACAGATTCTATTCAGTGGAACATTTCTTACAAAAGTTAAAGAGTGACATAGATGTAAATTGTTCCTTCTGAGAATCATATCCTGAAACTTGCTCTCATTTATTTTTATCCTGTAAATTTACATATGAATAGGGAAAGATTTCAACAATTTTATACATGTTAACATTTTCTAATTTCAATTCTCGCAAAGTTCCACATTCACAAGTGTAAATTTACGAGAAAAAAAAGCCTCTTCTTTGTATTTAGAAAAAGAAATGGATCTATATCTGTCAACAATTTCTCCCTCACAAAACAAAAAAGCAATGAAAACAATGAATGTATCCAATATCTTTAAAGTTTTTAATGTTTTTATTTAGTGAAATTATTGTCATAGCATGGTCTTTTTTTAAATTTTATGTTGGTTTTGTTTAATTTCTGTTGTCCTTTTTTCATGTTTGGCAAAGCTCTTTGTTTATGTTTTCGCTATGCTTCTTCTTTATGTAAATTATTTCAATGTTTTTCGCTGTTGCTTTGTATACTGTCATTTTGAAATAAAATATATATAAAAAAACAAAAAAAAAAACATCCATGATGAGGTGCAAAAGTCTAGTTATCTCTCAGAACACTTGAATTACAATATGCTGAAAGGTTATTATGGAGTTTTTGCCGAATGATTCCAAAAATATACTGCCTACTGCCACTTTAATACTCATTTAAGAACCCCAACTATACCGAAACATGGAAGTGGACTGCTATTTAACGTGAGTTACGTTAGCCGTCAGCGAGTAGTTTTGAAAGGGCAGGCTTTTTTCAACACTGCTGGTCTCCTCCGAAATCTGTATACTGTTTAATATGTCTGTATATGCGTGCAGCATGGGCAGATCTCTTCCTCTGAACTATACAGCCATGGGTGATAAAGCAGGGAGGTAGGCGAGATGTTCCTTATATAAACAATAGTAGGCGTTGAGGTCGGGCGATGTTTGGTATTACAGTATATTCAGCTAGTTTAATAGTCTGCCTCTAAAGAACGAGCCACTCAGCTGCCCAGCGGGGGGGAACAGTAGAGTAGAGCCGGCATATTTTCACATCAAACTCGGTGAAATAGGGATTTATTTCGACCAAACCAGAATTGGTGATTGTTGGAAAGACTAACGACGACGGTTGATCTCAACATAAACAAATACACATGGATGATGATGCAAGTGTACTCAGGTATGGAACAACTTTACTTTAGGGGGGAGGGGGCAATCACACTCGGGCACGGTACGGATCAATCGTACCTAATAAGAAAACACTCCTAATCTTTTTCTTCCTGCAGCAGACATCCCCACACCCTCCATCAGTTCTTTTCATTTTACACCATCCAACAGAACAACACAGATCTCAGACCTCCATGCACCATTTTCATTGATGATTCCTACATTCCTATTGTTTGCTTTGGAGTTGAGTGTTCTCTCTTGTAGACTCATGTTCCCTCAGATTGTGACAATAGGCTATAATTAGATGAAAAGTATACAAAGGAGAAGTACAAACATTAGCCTACTAGTGCTATTTGCCCCCAAGCCAGCAACCAGTCAGTCAGCTTTGCAGCTTGTATCTCTGTTTGCTTGCCTGGTTTCGGATCCCCTGCTTCCATGACATGTCCTGCCTGCTCCTCTACGGTACCTTTGCCTTTACCTGAAATGTACTGTGTGTTTGTTAGGGCAAACATCACCGCCCATTCACCTGTTCCTCGGTCTGGTTTGGCCCGCCGAACCAACCGGGTAGTCAGAGACTTTGTGGAGCTTAGCTGTTGGATTGTTGAACTGTACTGTTTGCAGCTTTACCTGCCCTGCTGTGTACCTACTGAGTTTGGCATTAAAAGTAATTACCAACTGTTCCTGGTCTCCTGTGTGCTGCAATTGGGTCCGACCACTACCTGTTACAGTACAATCTGGCCAGTCATGGACCCAGCGCACACCTCTCCACCACAGTCCCGCCTCGAGGTTGTCGAGGGTGTCCTCAAGCAGCACAAGGCGCTGTTGCCCACAATAGCTACTGAGGCTTAGCAGTCGGCAACAGCCCATGATCAGCGACGCTAGCCACCCAGGTCCAGCATCTGGCAGCAGCCCTGATCCAGCTGGCAGTTCCTGCCCAATGCCGCCTTCTCCAGCGCCCACAATGCTGGGAGCGGCACCGGTCGTGTTCCAGGCCCTGGTCAATGATGTGCTGAGGGACACGCTCAATAAGCACATGTTCGTGTACTTGGATGATATCCTGAGCTTCTCCAGGTTCAAGGAGGAGCATGTGCATCACGTCCAGGCAGTCCTTCAGTGCCTACTAGAGAACTTTATTTTCGTCAAGGCCGAAAAGTGCGAGTAGATGCAGGAATACAGCAAAAGGGAGAGCACAAGGAAAGAATAAACAAACGGCAAGGAAAAAATACAAGTGGAGTGAGGACAGGATGAAGGGAGCCATTGAAGAGTATACGGGAGATAGTGGAGGCAGGGAACACACCCAAGTTAAGGTTCTTGGCCAGGCCCTGGAACGTGTCAATATCACCTCAAGCCATTTTGCACCTTAAGCATTTTTGTTTTACCTCAATTAAATGTATTCAATGAAATTTTGGGGGAGAGAATTAAGGGGAGGAAGTAGGAGTGAGGGGGTTGTTGTTGTGACAGTGAGGAAAGGCAGCTTTATACTGTATGAATTGTAGATGGATTTTTAAACCTTCAGTAATAAAGTTTAACAGAAATGAACATGGAGTCTTAATTCTTAATGATGAACAGGACAAGTAAAATGTGCATGTGAAATTATATCAAAGTAGGAATTAAATTGTGCAATACATATGCTCACACTAGCCTAAAACAATGATAAGATGTGCTGTCCCAATCACCCAAAGGTCCTGTCACAATCACCCAAATGTTACCAAAAAATGTTTTTGAGTCAGTTTACACAAAAGGGTATGCCATGCCTCCTTGGAATATGATATAACCTCAAATGGATAGGTAAATTCTTCAGTTTTACCTTCAGTATTACAGAAATGTGTCATGTGTTGGGCATTTGTTTTTATTTATGGCAAGAAAGCTTACACAAGACGGACATTCAAAAACTTAATCACCCTACGTGTTTATTTGCATATAGAGAAGGGAAGTGAGATACAATCCGATCACAGTCTAATTCCAGGTGTGAACAGATGTACTTAAAGTTGTCCACTTGGGATCGGATCACTCAGGACGCATGATAATGCAAAATTTGTCAGAACACCAGCTCAGATGTCAGAAATGAATGGTAGCTTCGCCTATCGAACTTCTCTACTTCTCGCCAAGAAAGCAATTTTGTATTTTACCAAATTGTGGAAGTCTTCCTTTATAGCCTACTTAGTTAAAGTGGCAGTAGGCAGTATGTTTTTGGCATCATTGGGCAAAAAATCCATAATAACCTTTCAGCATATTGTAATTCAAGTGTTCTGAGAGATAACTTGACTTCTGCAACTCATCATGGCGCTATTTTCAGGCTTTAGAAAATCTAGCCCGTGATGGGAGACTTTGACCATCACAGAAAAAGTTTGGAAACTTGTGTTTGGTCGATTATTTCTCTGTTGTTACAATGCTAATTGGCATTGTATTTCACATCATTGGAAAGCCTGTTTATTTACCCTCACAATGATGTCCAACTTGTAATGATCATGCATTTGTGGGATGAGCAGCACAGCTGATTATGTGGGTAGCGTCCAAGAAAAATTTACCAAAATGCTCTGCCAATGGTAAACGGTGTTCGTCCCGAAGCTTCCTTGCTGTATTTATACCCTCCACCTTAAAGAAGGGTGCTTCATTCAGTATGAGGGTGACCACAAACAGAGTTCACTGCACCACGGGACCGGACGGGAATTGGGCCTATTTATTTCTCTGAAGCAGACGAGAGTCTGCGCTTTCGTTATCGGCCCTGCAGCAGAGATTACCGATAAAGGCACCTGAGGAAGAGAGAGAGGAGGAGGAGGAGGAGGAGGAGGAGGAGGAGGAGAAGAAGGAGGAGGAGGAGGAGAGGAGGAGCCGGGATGGACAGTTGGACAGGTGTGAGTGTGATCACCAGCTCTGTCAAAAGAGATCGGAGCTCTAAGAGGCGTGGGTGGAGAAACAGTGGGTCAGCGCATGTTTTAGTTTATTTCTATTTTATTCTATTTTTATATGACACCTCTGCAGTTTATTGATACCGTATACAATGAGCTTTGAATCCTGAGGCTGCTCTTTGGTGATTTGATGGAGTTTTATCCAAGAGAGGATCATATAAACTGTTTATATTATTTAGATTAAAATTGATTGAAGTGATATCTTCTGACAGGACCCAGCCATGGATGTGAGGGACGAAACGGAAATGCTGGCTGCAGCCAAACACGAGCAAAATGGATATTTATGGTAAACACACTTTAAATGTTCAGTTTCAGATTCAGATTTTAGGAGTGATGGCTTTAAAACAGCACCAATTCATATAAATAATAACAGGTGTCTCAGTTATTCTCTAGAAAAAATAATGATGCAATTAGACTTTATATTCATGCATCATGCTTTTTATATCCGCCAGTGAGAGCAAGGAGGATGGAAAGAAGAAAGAAAAAGAGTCAAAGTCGCCTATGGTTGGCCCCATTGAACTGGTAAGCTCAGACGTCACACTTTCTACAGGACCGGATGTTTATGCAGTGTCATTATTCTTTTGAAGTAGTGTGGCTTTATTTTTCACTTTCTACAGTCTAATTATTTAAAATGCTTCCCCCCTCCTTTATTTAACCAGAAAGATGTTCAAGATGGGCAGCAAAATAAAAAGTTTCATATACAAGTACAAACAGAGACAGATAACATTAAAACATAACCTAACAAAGCAACACACAACAACAGATGCAAAACATACAGGAATCAGAGCCTAAAAGAATAGTTAATAGAAAAGCAAAAACATTGTTGTAAAAATGATTTTAAAGTCAACATAAATGCCTTGCAGCTTTCGGGGCATGAAAGGAAAAGGCAGATTTACCCAGCTCTGTTCTGGTGATTGGGACCATGAGGATGATTTTCTCTGATGATCTACTGTTATAGCAACTGGAGTAATATGTCAGTCAACTGGATATGTACTGCAGTATTTTACCCAGTAGAGTTACTGTTTTATATTGCTATAAAATGCAGCTGATATGCTGTGTGTGTGTGTGTGTGTGTGTGTGTGTGTGTGTGTGTGTGTGCGTGTGTGCGTGTGAGCGTGTGTGCGCGTGTGCGCGTGTGCGCGTGTGCGCGTGTGTGTGTGCGCGTGTGTGTGTGTGTGTGTGTGTGTGTGTGTGTGTGTGCGTGTATGTGTGTTTATATTAAAGCTGTATTGATTTTTTAAAAATGTTTTTGGGAGGTTAGCGGTTAAAGACTGATGATGAATAAGATGATGAATAATAGTTATGTTGTATGGCTGTAAGTGGTAACAGTAAGGTGTGTGTGTCAAGGTTTGTGTGAGTGTGTGAAGTACGAGGAGCAGGCGGGAGAGAGGATGGGAGTGTGACACATCCTCCTGTTGTTTGGGTTTGACTCCACCTGTCCCCCGCTGTGAGAATATAATAGCTGCTCAAACTTAAAAGTCTTTCTGTTTGCATAATTCAAAATTCCTACACCCAGCAAATAATCCCTTATGAAAAAGTAGTATACTTCAAGTTTATTTTATCAAGTAAACTGGGGTAAAGTTCAAGTATATTTCCCAAGTATACTTTATCTAGTAAGTACACTAATATCAATGTAGTAGTAGTATACTTGTAAGTGTACTACTTCAATACTTTTTGGGACTAAATTGGCCCACTTTTGAGTTTATAAAAGTATAGTAAGTGTACTTTACAATAAGTGTAAGAATAGTAAATGTTGAGAACACAACTAGTTTACATCTAAGTTGTATTTTGTACTGCAACTATACTATGACGTGAACTATACTACAAGTGAACTTATAGCTATACTGTTAGTTTACTAGTAGCCCACTTTTTAATTTATGAAAGTACACTTTAAAGTATATTCTCAGTAAACTACTAGTTTAATAGATTAATACAATTTAAAAAACAAATAGTTTTTCTCGCTTGCCTTCACGTCAAATGCAAAAATGTAGAATTTTTTTTTGTGATCAGTTTTTTTTTATTGAAAAGGTGCAGAAAAACATGTTACATATCATTCATTTTATCCCTTTTATATATCCCCCTACCCCCATACACAGGTACATATACAAAACTATCATTCCAGGTGTGATGCAAACTCCCTTCCCAAAGCGACCCGTAGACACCCCCCACCCCTGATCTCTTTCCTCCAAAACAGTAAAAACAAAATTAATGTCAGTCACGCTATGTCTTATCTTTAACTAAATTGTAAGCCGCATTCCAGGCTCTGAGAGTCTTACAGCTGGCCCCGTGCATTCGTGCCAAGAACGGATGATTTCTAATAACGAGTTAGCCCACTGTTGTCTAGTCAAGGAGTGTGGTGGTTGCCATCTTAAGGCCAACAATTTCTTGGCTGCAGTGAGACCAGCCCAAAAAATACGTTTCTGTTGCAAAGACAAATTTAGAGAGGAGTCATCAATTAATAGAAGCAAAGTAGGTGAAAGTGGAATCCTAACTTCAAGAATGTCACTTAAGGTGAGAGATATTTGCTTCCAGAATTGAGACACATCATGGCATCTCCAGTGGATATGCATGAATGAACCCAGAGCATCAGATGGACACAGATCACAATTGGGAGATGTAATGATCTTCATAGAGTGATGCTTTCTAGGGGTGAGGTACATCCTGTGGGCAAATTTATAGTGTATTAATTGATGATCTGGATTTTTAGATGTACCACACAAAGTTTTCCACACCGTGTCCCAGGAACTCTCTTCATCATTTACATCGATTAAGTCCCTACGCCATGCAGCTTCTACTGATAAAGGTTTACAAGGTACAGAAATAAACGTGTGAAGTTTAGAAACCATCCCTCGTGTTAATCCCACGGAAATCAATATTTTATGAAGAGGGTGTGTAGGGAGTGTTAATCCCCATGGTACACCATATGCCCGCATGGCTGACCTCAGCTGCAGTTAGAAAAAAAACGGTGAACCCGGGAGATTATATTCAGCGCGTAAATCATTAAAGGCTCGTTAGCCACTGTCACCATACAGGTCCTTTAATATATTAACTCCCATGTTCTTCCACTGTGGGAATAAGAAAGGTATTTTGCCAGCAAGAAGTGAGAAATTATTGAAAATTGGCCAGTGATTGTGCCATTTAAGATCTGCATGCGTCTGTTTCATTACAGTACGGTAAGTTAAAATTCTTGATGAATTGAAGTAAATTCATATCAAAACATACGTTTACAAACTATAACACCCTCAAATTGGCTACTCTATCAAAAATTAAGCCAAGTATACTTAGACTTTCCTGTATACTTGTCAGTATAAGCCAAGTAAACTTAAGTATAATTTTGTTAAGTATATTTTGGATAAGTACATAAAAAGCAAAGTAAAGTTATTTTAAGTTTAAAAGAAGTATACTAAGAGCACACTTGAATAAACTTCTTTTTGGTAAGGGATATTAGGAGCAACATACAGATACTGATTTCTGCTGTTCTGTTTTTGATCTTTCTACACTCTCTCCTTTATGTGAGTGTAGTTTAGGTTTGCAAACGGCTTGGACATTGTGATGATCCTGGTTGGGACAGTCTGTGCCATAATCAATGGTATAGTGCTTCCTCTCATGTGTATTGTGTTTGGGGAAATGACAGACAGCTTTGTAGACAACGCCATGACGACACAAATCAACAACAGCTACCCCAGTAAGTTTTACAGACATGGGCACAGATGATGATAAGATGCAATGTATGCAACACCCTTTAACTATGTTGTTTATAACCTTGTCTCTTCAGATATCACCATCACACCAAAAAACAGCACCTTAGAGGAAGACATGACGCGGTAAGACTTCATATGATCAGCATAAACAGAGCAAGCTGTTGTGGTCGGGTGAAAATATCTCCAAAATGTTGAATTTAATGTTGATGGTTCTGTTTTTGTAGGGCTGTCAATCGATTAAAAAATTGAATCGCATGATTGTCTATATGCAAATTTTTTATCTGTTCAAAATGGGACTTAAAGGGAGATTTGTCAAGTATTTAATACTTTTATCAACATGGGAGTGGGCAAATATGCTTGCTTTATGCAAATGTATGTATATATTTATTATTGGAAAACAATTAACAACACAAAACAATGACAAATATTGTCCAGAAACCCTCACAGGTACTGCATTTAGCATAAAAAATATGCTCAAATCATAACATGGCAAACTCAAGCCCAACAGACAACAACAGCTGCCAATTTATCAGTGTTCTGACTTGACTATAACTTGCTCCAAACTGCATGTGATTATCATTATGTCATCATGTCTGTAAAGGGGAGACTCGTGGGTACCCATAGAACCCATTTTCATTCACATATCTTGAATTCAGAGGTCAAGGGACCCCTTTAAAAATGACCATGAAGGCCATTTTTCTCGACAAAATTTAGCGCAAGATTGGAGCGTTATTTATCCTCCTTCGCAACAAGCTAGTAGGACATGTTTGTTACCTGGGGTTCCTTAGGTTTTTTAGTTTCATATGATGCCACTATCTAGCTTTAAAATTGAGCCTGTTACAACCTAAAAATCACAAGTTGCGTTTGTGCGTTGAAGAAATTAGTGGAATTAAAATGAATTTGCGTTAATGCGTTATTATCGCATTAACTTTTACAGCCCTATTTTTTTTTATTTGTAAAGAGTTCCATAAGTGCAGGAAGGTCAGGAAACTTGCAATGATTTCTCTAGGCATAAAATTGCATCAATAATTAAATTCTTGTCCCTTGAATCATCTTTTGCCAACTTCCACTTTGTTAGACAAATTAAAGAATATACATTTTTCAAGTATATGCATATACATTCAAGTCAAAGCTTTAAAGTCATGTGTGTTACAATACTTCTCTTCTTCCAGCTTTGCCATCTACTACTCCATCATGGGTTTTGTCGTGCTGGTGTTTGCCTATGGGCAGGTGGCCCTCTGGAGCTTGTCAGCCGGGCGGCAAGCCGCACGCATCCGCAAGTTGTTCTTCCACTGCATTATGCAGCAGGACATCGGCTGGTTCGATGTCAATGAAACAGAAGAGCTCAACACACGTCTCACAGAGTGGGTAACAGACAAGTCACACGCTATTTCATACGCAGACGTATTATTGTAACGCAGGGCTTCAACTAAAAATGTTTTCAAAATTTGCCTATCATTTTCTTCATCAACTAATTTATTCATCATTTGGCCTATGTAAGTGAAAAATGGCCATCACAATTTCCCAGAGCCCAAGTTGACATATATAACTTGTTTTATTCAACCAACAGTTAAACCGAAAGATATTTTAATATTTCGGGGGATCTATTTGCAGAAGTGGAATATAATGTTCATAACCATGTTTTCATTACTGTATAATAACCTGAAGCTAGGAATGGTTGTGTTATTGTTAGTTTAGAATTAACCCTCCAAACAATAGACTGTCTATAAAGATAGACACCATGACAGCTCCCCAAAAGTAAAGCCAAAATATCTTGATCGCTCCCTGGTGGCTGGCTCCAGTATAGGTCATAAATCCCACCCCCTCCATGTCACACGTCAAATACATTTTTCCCCAAAGATGGTTTCTGTCATTTTAAGTAGTTCTTATCGCGGATGTATGTTCAAATGTTAATTTTTCTGACAAGTTTGATTTTAATTAATTATCTGATGCTATAAAAAGGGGTCGAGGCATCATCATCGACATTGACAGCTGTGATTGACAGCTGCTCTGAGTGAAGTAGTCGCAGCTGGAGGCTCGGGAATTGTACGAGAGAGATGTAGCATTAACTTTCCATAACCGTAACAAGTCTGGCCAAACAACTACTGTGGTACTAACATAGCAGCTAGGTGGCTCACGTTAGCAAGCTGCGGCCATGTTCGACTTATGATTGGCTCCGGCAGGTGTGTTTGATTGATACCGCAGCTCCGAGCCCCTGATCACTACTGCGCATATTCAGGCTCCAAATGACGTCAAAATCTCAAGATGTCAGCTATATCTGTATCTTATTTTAGCTTCACTTTTGTACAATTGGAGGAAGTAAAGTCGCGTTGACCATGTGTATATATATATAAGGGTTAAAGGGTTAAAGTTCTACGATGAAAACATTGACAGCCCCTAGACCGAACAACGCGGTGGTAGCGACCGGTCAATCACAAGATAGCCACGCCCTAAATCATCCCCTGCTTTATGGTCTATTTGACTCTAAATGGGACCATAATTTACTAAATGAACATCATGCTGTATTGAAGAAGACTTGAAACTAGCGATTGAGACCATAAACTCATGTTTATAATGTTTACTGAGGTAATAAAACAAGGGAGAAGTAGGGTAATTTTCTCATAGACTTCTATACCCTCAGACTTCTTTTTGCAACCAGAGGAGTCGCCTCCTTCTGGCTATTAGAAAGAATGCAAGTTTAAGGCACTTCCACATTGGCTTCACTTCTCAGACGAGGAGGTTGCCCACTGATATCTGGGAGCAGGTCCTCTTCATGGAGTCCGCCATGTTTCTACAGTAGCTTTACATTACCTGAAGGCCACCGTAGTTGCCTGACACAATTGTGAAACTGTGGCCACAGAGTGCAAAACCGTGGTACCGCCAGCCGCCGTCTGCCCTAAAGTAGTGTTATTATGGTAAGGATGGCCTCTGAACGAGACATATATCTTGGAAAGGGAGGAGTGTGTGGAGGGGCACCCTGTTTGTTTCAATCTGCAACCACACCACTAGGTGCCACAGAATCCTACACACTGTCCCTTTTAAACAATTAAATGATTATCAAAATTTTGCAGAATAATTGTCTGTTAATCGACTAATCAATTAATTACTTCAGCTCTTCTGTAAAGTGGCTTCCATCTCTGACATAGAAAAGAAAAGTGTTGTTTTCAGGATTTCTTTCATTATCGCATAATATAATCCTTCGTCTGAAGTTAAAACATTAAAGTCAGGATTAATAAAGTTTCACAGTTTTCACATGACAACAGCAAAATGGTTTTCCTTTCACTCGTAATACATAAATATTGCAATATACAGTACTCTGAAGATCATTGGTGGACATGTTGTTTCTATTTGCATGTGTAGTGATATCTATAAAATCCAAGAGGGTATTGGCGACAAGGCCGGGAAGCTTATCCAGGCCCTCAGCTCCTTCGTCACAGCCTTCACCATCGGCTTTGTCAAAGGCTGGAAACTCACTCTCGTCATCCTGGCTATAAGCCCTGCGCTGGCCCTTTCATCCGGAATTTTCTCTAAGGTAAACATCTCTCCGTCGTCTTTGTTTTGCTCACCCTGTCTTTGTCCATCTTTCCGCCTTTCTCTTGCTATCCTCCATATGTTGATCGTAAGGACACAGTCCCCTGCAGGTATTCATAATAACATGATGTCTTTCTTCTTGTCTGAATAGGTGATGGCGACTTTCACTTCTAAAGAGCAGAGTGCATATGCCAAAGCTGGAGCTGTGGCAGAAGAGGTGCTCTCTGCTATTAGGACAGTGTTTGCCTTCAGTGGTCAGGACAGAGAAATCAAGAGGTATGTACTGTATATTACAGTATATACTGTATATATGTGTAGGTGTAGGTAGTTCTTGTCATGACACAGATCCAAAGACACCAAATATGATTGATAGTAAATAATTATCAATCAATGCTGTGGATGGGGTATAATATTATATCAATATGAATATCTGTGCTGGAATATCCAAATACAAAGTGTTGCCCAAATTACAAGATTTTGACCATGTACTAACATGATGGAAAGTTATGAGACCAAATTTATTATTATTTAACAAAGCAAAACACCTGTGCAGGGCAAATAAATCTTCATTTATAAAGCGATCAAAGTCCAAGAAATAGCCCCTGCACAGCCTGTAACTGGATAAAACCCATTCAAAATCCATCCGTGTTTTCTACTAATGGCATTGCAATCTAATTTGCTTACTCAAGCTTGTGTCTGTGTGTCTGTTACACCACAGATATAATAAGAACTTGGAGGACGCAAAAAAGATGGGCATAAAGAAGGCGTTATCTGCTAACCTTGCCATGGGCTTCACCTTTTTGTTGATCTACCTGTTCCATGCTCTGGCCTTCTGGTACGGAAGTACACTCATCGTGGCTGGGGAGTACACCATTGGAACTTTACTCATTGTGAGTAGAGACATTATGACAGACTTTCTGATAATCTTTTGAGACTCTGAAAAAGACGGTTGCTGTAGCTAACACTGAAGTGTGGTGTGTGTGTGTGTGTGTGTGTTTGTGTCTCTTAAGGTGTTCCTTGCTGTGATTATTGGAGCGTTCACTATGGGACAGGCCGCTCCTAATGTCGAGACCTTTGCCAGCGCCCGGGGAGGTGCACATAAAGTATACAGCATTATTGATCATGTAAGGAATGCAACTTTTTTCCCTAGTGCACACAATGTCAAAAATGGTTTTACGCCTCTGCGCTGGCGATAGTCGTGGTCGGAGGCATTGTGTTTTCAGGTTGTCCATCCATACGTTCAATAGTCCGTATCATTCTCATAAACGGGATATCTCAAGCCAAGAGGAAATTTCTTCAAATTTGACATCCACCTGGACTCAAGGATGAACTGATTAGAATTAGGTGGTCAAAGGTCAAGGTCACTGTGACCCATAACTCAAGAATTCATACGCTAATTACGACAATTTCACACACCTGCCTAACAAGATGAAGTTATGTAGTGATGACATTTTGGACAGACACGGATGTAAACTGCAACCTGACTCGGAGGCATACAACCGTGAGGCGGTAATTCTAGTTTTAGATCTTTGGTTCTAGTTCTTTAGTTTTAGATCTTTAGTTTTTGCTGCTGGACAGTTGTCAGCTTGTATTACTGAACATGCACCCTGGCCCTCTGGGAAGCCGCTTTGATGCAGCCGACATCTTGGAGTCAGAGATGTTGGATTTTGCTCTAATTGGAGCACCTGCTGTCAGGTCATTTGGTTGATATTGCACAGCTGTGGCTCTCCCCTCTCCCAATCAAGTTCTTTATCCAACTGTGGCCAAACTGTAAACAAAACCAGAGCTGAGTTCTTATAAGTAAAAAACTCTTTTCTCAACAGAAACCGGCTATAGACAGTTATTCAGAGGCCGGCTTCAAGCCTGATTCCATCACAGGAAACATAGAGTTCAAGAACATCCACTTCAGCTACCCATCGAGACCGGACATCACAGTACGTTTCCCACAGACACTGTTGACTGAACTCTAAAACAGACATTATATTACTTCAGCCTGTATCTCATCACTGACATTGTTGTTATTTGTAGGTATTAAATAACTTCTCTCTGAGTGTGAAGAGTGGACAGACCATTGCCTTGGTGGGTAGCAGCGGTTGTGGTAAAAGCACCACAATCCAGCTGTTGCAGAGGTTCTATGATCCTAAAGAAGGATCGGTAAGTGATATTTCTAAACCACTTAATTCAAAGGAGTGATTCAGTATTTGTCATCATATCCACTCTACTATAGTTGAGACTTAAGAGTACTCCACCAATTTAGCATTGCACTCCTAGAACATTTTGTCATTTGATAAGAGCAGGTGTCACACAAAATAAAGGATCAGGGTAGTGTTTTATTTCAGTCCATTTACTGCAAATCATGTATACGCTGTGTTATTGCAGGTTACACCATCATTTTTTTCCTGCTTCCCAGGCAGATATTTGTTTCCATTAATTTTACATTGATATGAAAATCTACTTTGTGAGTCTTGAAGCTTGCTTAAAATACAGTAAACCGTGAATATCATGTCTGCATTTGTAAATACTGTTTTTTGTCATGCTACACTGAAAATTAGGGCTAGTCATCACTGTGAGGTTGCCAGGCAACCAACAGAAACTCCAGGAAGTCACTGCGCTCAGCTTCATATTTATCGCACAAACATGAGAGTGGTATCGTATCTTCTCATCTAACTCTCGCCAAGAAAGCAAATGAGGGTATTTCCCAAAATGTCAAACTATTTTTTAACAACAACAGAGGAGATGCTTTGTCAATTATGCATGTTATTTAGATTAAGTGCTGTGTCTGTTTGACTCCTGCCTTTTAGGTGAATATTGATGATCACAACATCCGTTCTCTTAACGTCCGCTACCTGAGAGAGATGATCGGAGTGGTGAGTCAGGAGCCCATCCTCTTTGCCACCACCATCGCTGAGAACATCAGATACGGCCGACTAGACGTGACTGAGAATGAGATCAAACAAGCTGCCAAGGAGGCTAACGCTTATGACTTCATTATGAACTTTCCTGATGTATGACTGTATTTATGAATCCCTCTCCTCTGTGCTTATCAAGAACTCTGTCCACCACTTACTAATATTGAGACTCTTATCGTTGAGCAGAAGTTTGAGACGATGGTTGGAGACCGAGGGACTCAAATGAGTGGAGGACAAAAGCAGAGGATTGCGATTGCTCGAGCTCTAGTCCGCAACCCCAAAATCCTTCTGTTGGACGAAGCCACATCCGCTCTTGATGCTGAGAGTGAGACCATTGTGCAAGCTGCACTCGACAAGGTACAAATACACACAGACGTACATGCTCATTCAGAGCACAGCATGAGGGCTTACTTTGCACTTTAACACTGACACAGACCTTTTTAAAAAATGCAGTTAAAAAGTTGATATAAATTAGATTACTTTGGTTTACTCATTTCTTAAGCACATGAACGGAGGAAGGGAAATAACTCTGGATTTGCATTTACACCTTTTAATGCCTAATGATTTAAATAAGGGCTTTTCAGGTGTTTGATCTGGGAAGTTGATTTACCTGAAAAAAAGAATGATCCGCTGATTTACAGATGTTAAGTCTATGGGAAAAAGTCTTTTTGGGCCCAATGTCATCACATGACGGACCCGGAAGTTGTAATTCTTTGGCGACTATGTAAAATTTGCTTCTGCCCCAGCGCTCTTCCTGGTGGCTTGGCTTCCTCACACTGTCACACTGTTACATTTTTTGGCCCCTAAAGATAAATATTAATATCAATAAAATTTGGATTATTGGCTCTATCTCAGCCTCTACCTAAAACTCACTCAGGCTGGAATGCAAGGCAGTAACAGTACAAGCTCTCTATGTTGCACAAGGCCGGTGGCACGCTGTGTCTTAATTAAAGGAACACTTGGATTAAATCAAGTTTTGACAGCTTTACTAGATTGCATTGAATACATGGTATTTCGAATGCTGAACCAAAATTCTTTCAAGTTGGTAGTTTAACTTGAATTAGCAGCAATAGTAAGTACTTAAAATAACACTATGAGGGTTTAAAGTGTTAATAATGATCCAAAATCTCTCAAATTATAATTCTCACCATGCATGCACTTGTTTATAAGTATCGCTGGATGTCTACTACTGTGGAAGACTAGTGGTGTAGAATGTAAACACTTTTGGTTTGTTTAGAAGGGGAATTAAAATTGTTGGATTTAACCAAAAAATATGATGAAATTAATATTGCACAATTATTAACAGTTGCCAACAATACTATGCCTCACACGGGGCACCATAAATGTTGGGGTCGCAGATAGGAACTAGTCTAGTCATTCGAAAATATTAAAGATCATTATTAATATGAATAAAATTAATATGAATAAATTATCAATATATAGGAATAATAACGGGACACCAAATTATGTTAGTACATAAGCTCAAAAGATATTCAAATTTCTATCAAAAGTAATTAATAATTATCAAAATAATTATTAATTATATTGTTAGCATGCATGCAAATAAGATAAACATTACAAACATCAGCAAGTTAGCTTGGTTATTGTGAGCATGTTAGAATGCCGATGTTAGCATTAAACTCAAAGCACCGCTGTGCAATCTCGTAGAGCCACAGGCCATAGACTCTTATTACTTATATTAAAATGTGTCAACTGCAAACATGTATGTTTATAAACTGTATGTACAATTTGTGTAAATGTAAGCATAGACACAAAAATTCGGACACTTATCTTTGTGTGCAGGTCCGACAGGGTCGTACCACCATAATTGTTGCCCACCGCCTCTCAACCATCAGAAACGCTGACGTCATCGCTGGCTTCCAGAACGGTGAAGTTGTAGAGCTGGGAACTCACAGCCAACTGATGGAAAAACAGGGAGTCTACCATACACTGGTTACCATGCAGGTAACATAGACACTCATAAACACTTTGACACACCATTTGGTTGGGCTTTAACTCAAGGGGAACTTTGTAATGGTCAGGCTTTGATATTGTTTGTATCTGGTTCCCTCCCGTCTCTCTGCTGCAGACCTTTGAGAAAGCCAAGGAGACGGAGGAGGCAGAGTGTGAGCAGTCTGCGGATGAGAAGAGTCCGTTAGTCAAGTCCCTCCCTCGGTCTTCTCTGCGCAGGAGGAAGTCAACAAGAGGTTCCTCCTTCTCTGCCTCAGAGGGAGACAAAGAGGTGAAAGAAAAGTTCAAGGATGACGGGATAGAAGAGGTGAGCTGTGGTGCAACATCTCTGTGGTTTGAGTGGCTGTGTCAACATTGTCAACATGGTCTTTGCAAGCTATACAATATGGTGTACTCTCAGAGTCCAACCACACTATTACCTGATGCCCATATATCGTTGGATGCCAAAAAGGCTTTTGACAGGGTCGACTTAGATTTTCTTTATTCAGGCCTTAAAGCTGAAGTAGGCGAGATTGGAGCAAATATGATTAAAAAATGTATTTTTATAAAATGGTCACTATGTCGTGACAGTAGTACATGAAACAGGTAACCTGAAAAAAATTATGCACCTCTGATGAGCTGATCTGAGGTCTGCTGTCCAGCTGCTGTCTATGAGAGCCGGCTGTCAATCACTCGCAAACTCCGACCAAACGGTCAAACTAGGCAGCGCTGATCAAATATGAATCATTATTATGTTACGTTAATGACTATTTCTCGCCTCAAATGTTTTCAGAATCATCTTGTAGTGTACTGTTTAGCTGTAAAATGAGAACGTTTGTAACGCGGCCGCCATTGTAAAATCTGTTGAAGGAACACCAAGTTCCGGTCACATGACCGGAGCACAGCCAATAGGAACGCTCTCTCAATGAAATGACCTGTGATTGGTCAAAGTCCCCCGTCACGGGCTAGATTTTTTAAAGCCTGATAACAGAGCCATGATGAGGTGCAGAAGTCTTGTTATCTCACAGAACACTTAAATTGCTGAATATGCTGAAAAGTTATCATGGAATTTTTGCCCAATGATGCCAAAAATATACTGCCTACTGCCACTTTAACGGGTTTAGTTTTGGTGAAAAATGTACTGCATGGGTGAGGTAATTATACCTGTTTCTAACTCTTTTGGATCCAAATACTTTACGTCACGACAAGGGACAAATCAGGGCTTTTCCCTCTCTACTCTTTAATTTGTTCTTCCTATCAAATCCTTAGCTATTGCTTTGCATGGTTTGATTGGTCATGATGGGATTTAAAGAGTGGGGGAGGGAGCACAAGATCTTGTCATATGCTGATGATTTATTATTATATGCGTAAAATCCTGCCAACTCAATACCAAATATTACGTCTGTTCTGAGGGAGTATGGAAGGGTCGCTGGTTACAAACTGAACTTATCTAAAAGGGAACTTTTACCACTAAACACTGTAGCCAAGGGTATCTCATAGTCACAGTTTCCATTCAGGGTTATACTGCTGCACTGGATAGGTGGTCCTATCTCCCCATTTCTCTGGTGGGTAAAATAAGAGCAGATAAAATTAATAATAGGGCTTTCAAAGTTAACGCGATAATGCGATTTTTAAGTTGTAGTAGGCTCAGTTTTAAAGCCAGAGTGAAGATACTGGCCTCATATGAACCTAGAAAAAAACTAATGTTATTTTTTTAATCAATTGACAACCATAATTAACATACTTCCAAAATTTGGGTTTCTATTCAAACTATCCCTATCCTGATTAGGAAACGTTTTTGTGACGGTTTATAAAATTCCATCCCGTTTCATCTGGAATAAGACGAAACCCAAGAATTAGAAAAGATTATCAACAGTTGGCCAATCGAAGAAATGGGACTAACTAAATTCCAGGATTACTATTTGGCCTCTCTTACCTCAGTATCTGTTAGCTCTGATAGTGATCCAGTTTGAGTACAGGTGGAGCAGGCTTCGTGTTGTTCCATCTTTAGCAGATCTTATATTTTCTGCCTCTGAACTATGTACACGATAACCCTACTGTAATATTTTCTAATTAGAAAATATTTTCTAATTTTGTCCAAATTAGAAAATATTTTTGATGGCTCTGTACTTGCTCCCGTTTCCTAACCGCTCTTTCCCCCCATCTTTCCCCACATTCCAGCAGTTACGTATACTAAATTCAGTTTATCAAAGTCTCACTTTCTGAAGCTCTTCCTGAAGAAAAACGTGAGGAAGGCCAAAAGAAAGAAATGAGATGTGACTCAGCTCTTTCTCTCTCTCTTTCTGCAGGATGAAAATGTTCCCCCTGTGTCGTTGCTTAGCGTGATGCGTCTCAACATTTCCGAGTGGCCATACATTTTGGTGGGGACCATCTGTGCCATCATCAACGGAGCAATGCAGCCACTGTTTGCGATCATCTTCTCCAAGATCATCAATGTATGTTACTCTTACTATGTGTACCATGCCCAGCCTCCAACGCTGTGTCCAGTTCTTTTAATACATCCATGTTTTGGCCACTACGAAAGTCGGGATCAACGACCGGCGCTGGTGGCTTGGTTTGTACACCAGCCATTATGCACATAAATACAGAGTACGTCCCCCGTTGCTCTTACTGCACCAGTCTTTCCTTCGGTCCAGGCGGTGGATGTGTGGCCTACTGGCTGCACAGCAGTGTTGAGTATCAGCGGGTGAAGCCAGAGGTGCATCTCAATTCTCTTATTTGTCGTTTCCTCGCTTGAAGTTGTTCTGGTGCGCTATCTTGGAGACCGCTCCAAAGCTCTTATTTCTGCACAGAGGAGCGAGGATCGAGGATCGAGGAGGGATCGAGGAGGAGCGATGAGCAAAGATACCCAAGAGCAGCCTTCACGGAAATCTTTTAGTGGCCGACACACCCCCTTATTGGATATCAGTTACTGATTGGACAATGCTGCCGATTGGACTGACCTGATAACTTTACTTCTCAACATCACTGAAGTTTCATACCGGAGTGAAGACAGATCCCAGATTAAACATTTTATATTTAGGTGTCTTCTGATTCACCATCTAGTTAAAATCTGTGTTAATTGTATCTCTGAACAGCAGCAGAAAGACCTGCAGTATGTCTCCTTCACACACCGCGAGTGAAGCAGCCTGTCACCGAAAGGGGTTTATAGTACCTGACAAACGGGTCTAAAACATCTTTCTGCATTTATTAGAAAGATTTTTCTTTTCATGATCTGTTATTTCCCCCGTTAACTTTTATTAAGGAAACAATTAAAGTCAGAGAGAGAAGGAGAGTCTGTCTGACAGCAACAAACACCTTTTACATAATTTATCCTCATTTCCATTCAGTCACATGTGAGGCTGATAATTCCTGAAAGTCGGGTTTGATATGAGTTATATCATTTACATTTTCCCTGAAACATTCAGCCTAATAAATAATGTCCAGTGTTCAAAAGACACCATAGTCATATTCTGGGTTATTAAATAATGAATTCACAATCAGAATATCAATAACTACAGACACTTATAATGAATAAATAATATAAAGATATTGTGCCAGTATAAATGGTTCCTGAGCCTCTAAACAGGACTCAGGGTGCATCCCAAAGCTCTTAATTGCATCCACATTTCCCTCACTTGCGTCTTTTCCTTGTGTCTTAGTCCCTCCCACCGGGGAAGCATGGGGCCTTTCCCATTTCCGATTTTATACGGCTCGATTCCTCTCCTCGACTCCTCTCCTCGCGTCTTAGTCCCACCCACAGGAGATGCGAGCGGAGGAGGCGAGGAAAAGACACGAAGAGAGAGGAAGAGAGGAAATATGTTTTAAGACACATGAGATGCTGTTTCCTCTGAAGCGTCACGTGAAGCAACATCCGTTTCTGATGACAGCAGCAGCTGATCACAGCTGATCACAGCTGGATCAGCTGTCAGTCGGCTTTAACCGCTGTTTATGTCTGAACTGATCTAATACTAATAATGACACTCAGTTATTCTCAGTGGCAGAGCAGCAGTGTTTTCTCTCTGTAGCCTGTTACCTGTTTAACAAACACCTGCACATGATAACAGCTGCAGTCTGTATTTCTACTGTGGACTGAGTCCTGCTTAGAGGACCAGGAACCATCTCTACTGGCACAATATCTTTATATTATTTATTCATTATTAGCGTCTGTATTTATTGATATTCTGACACTAGAAATTATGTATTAGGCTAAATGTTTCAGGGAAATGTAAATGATGTAACTCATATCAAACCCGACGCTCAGGAATTATCAGCCTCATTTGACTGAATGGAAATGATGATAAATGATGTAAAAGGTGTAAAAGACAGACTCTCCTTCTCTCTCTGACTTTAACTGTATCCTTAATAAAAGTTAACAGGGGAAATAACAGATCATCAAAAGAAAACTCTTTCTAATAAATGAAGAAAGTTGTTTGAGGTCCGTTCGTTGTCAGCTGTTATAAAGCTCTTTCAGTGTCAGACTCTTTCACCCGCGGTGTGTGAAGCAGAGATACTGCAGGTCCTTCCACTGCTGGAACACTTCACCATCAACATGGTCTGTTTGTTGTTCACACCTACAGTTAACACAGGTTATAACTAGATCGTCAATCAGAAGACAAGTAAACTATAAAACTTTAATCTGTGAACTGTCTTCACTCTGGTATGAAACTCCAGTGACGTTGATGTATCAGATCAGTCCGATCGGCGAAGCGTTCAATCAATAAATGATATCAAATAAGGCTTGTGAAACTGTGGTAAGGTGAGCAGCAGAGTGCAAAACCCTGGTACCCCCAGCCGCCGTCTGACTTCCGTTGCTCCTAAAATTGTGTTATTATGGTAAGGATGGTCTCTGTGCGAGGTGAATGGCATTACAATGGTTTTGCACTCAGCGGCTCACGTTACCGCAGTCTTGGAAAAAGAAGAGTGAGAGGAGAGGTACTCAGTTGGTTGCAATCTGCAACCACACCACTAGATGCTGCCAAATCCAACACACTGTACCTTTAATGCTTCATGTTAATTGCAACATTTGTCAGATGTTGTATAAAGCTACAAATTAGCTGTTTATTTCCTCTCCTCTCAGGTGTTTGCAAGTACAGATCCAGCGGTTGTCAGCCAGGGAGCCTCATTCTTTTCTCTGATGTTTGTTGTTATTGGAGTTGTAAGCTTTGTCGCCATGTTTCTACAGGTAACCGTGTACACACACAAACACATGCATGTTGACGTACATTCATTTCCTGGGTGTGTTCATTAACCCTCAAAGGAATAGTTTGACATTTTGGTAAATACACTTATTTGATTTCTTGCTGAGAGTTAGATGAAAGGATACCATTAGACCATACACCATAGACCACACACAATAGAGAAGATACCAATACACATTTCTGTACAATACATTTGAAGGTATACAACCAGCAGCTGGTTAGTTTAGCTTAGCATAAAGACTGGGAACATGACTGTCTTCTGGCTGTTGCTGTGTTTGTACTGGACAGACATGAGAGTGGTATCAGTCTTCTCATCTAACTCTTGGCAAGAAAGCAAATAAGCGAATTTCCCAAAATGTGGAACTGTTTCTTTAACCATATATGCCCAAACCCAAATTACTTTAATTTTACTTCTAACCTTTTAACTAAAACCAAGAATGGTTAAAAATATGCAAACCTTGATACCGATCACATAAGCTTACAGTGTGATATTACGAGAGTGCCTCTACAAGTGTAACATGGACACACACACACAAACACACACACACACACACACACAAATGCTTTATCCAGATGATAGTATTGCAGTATAAACACATGTAGGTGCTGTGATAGTCACAGAAGTTCATGTCAATCTGCAGGTGTGCTCATGTATTGTATCTATAACATTTAACAGGGCTTCTGTTTTGGTAAATCTGGAGAGATTCTGACCCTTAAACTGAGACTCGGGGCCTTTAAGGCCATGATGAGACAAGTGAGTGGCCTCTCTTTCTTTCTCCTCTCCTCTGCTATCTATCTGTCAGTGCTATTAAATTCAATTAATATATAATAACTAACAATAATTTTCCAAACTTTCACTTTGTTAATTATTTAGTAATGTTTAATGTTACAAATGGTTTTAAATAGGGCTGTTAATCGATCCAAATATTTAATCACGATTAATCGCATGATTGTCCATGAATAATCACGATTAATCGCATATTTTTTATCTGTTCAAAATGTACCTTAAAAGGAGATTTGTCAAGTAATTAATACTCTTATCAACATGGGAGTGGGCAAATATGCTTGCTTTATGTAAATGTATGTATATATTTATTATTGGAAATCAATTAACAACACAAAACAGTGATAAATATTGTCCAGAAACCCTCACAGGTACTGCATTTAGCATAAAAAATATGCTCAAATCATAACATGGCAAACTCAAGCTCAACAGGCAACAACAACTGTCAGTGTTTCAGTGTGATGACTGACCTATGACTTGACCCAAACTGCATGGGATTATCATAAAGTGAGCATGTCTGTAAGGGGGAGACTCATAGGTACCCATAGAACCCATTTTCATTCACATATCTTGAGGTCAGAATTAAGGGACCCCTCTGAAAATGACCAGGACAGTTTTTCCTTACCAAATTTTGGCGCAAGTTTGGTGCGTTATTTAACCTCCTTCCCGACAAGCTAGTATAACACTTGGTTGGTACCAATGGATTCCTTTCATATGGTAACAGTATCTTCACTCTAGCTAAAACTGAGCCCGGGACAATCTCCGAAAGATCGATTGCCTTAATGCATTAAAGAAATTAGTGGCATTAAAACAAATTTGCGTTAACGCGTTATTATTGCGTTAACTTTGACAGCCCTAATTTTAATACAACAGAAGTCAGAAGAATATGGCTCTCAAATTGCTGTTTTATATTGAAATTATTTTAATTCCAAGTGAGTGTATTCTATCTTTTTCCATGGCCAATGGAAAATGTTAATCCCTGTTTGCTTGTAGGACCTCGGCTGGTATGACGACCCCAAAAACAGTGTTGGAGCGCTCACCACGAGACTGGCCGCAGACGCAGCCCAAGTACAAGGGGTTAGTCTCAACAGCGGTCTCTCACACTCACACTCACACACACACAACTAACAAAGCTATTTGCCAAAGACTCAACGAATCATCTCAGAAAATCAGTGATCTTCTAATCTGCTTTGTTCCCATCTTTCACATCTGCTCAGGCAACAGGAGTACGTTTGGCCATGCTGGCCCAGAACATAGCCAACATGGGCACCGCTATGATCATCTCCTTTGTCTACGGCTGGGAGCTGACCCTGCTCATCCTGGCTGTGGCGCCCATCATTGCATTGGCTAAAGCTGTGGAGATGCAGGCACTCACCGGACACGCTGCCGAAGACAAGAAGGAGCTGGAGAAGTCTGGAAAGGTATTCAGTGTCGGGTGTGCCAGAGTAACATACAAATTCCTTTTTTATGACTCTAATAATAACAATAATAGTAAATTGGACTTGTAATGAAGGCGTGGATGAGGGCCACGGAGTCAGAGAGTGATGGCTGGAGTCTAGAAATGTTTTTGAGGTGGTAGAAGGTGGATTTTGTGATGGATTTAATGTATGACTGAAATGAAAAGGTAGAGTCCAGGAGGTTGCGGACCTCGGAGGATGGGCAGATGGAGCTGCCATCCACGTCTAGGAGGAGATCTCGAACCTTCTGGAGCAGTGCTTTAGGGACCACAACCATGAGCCCTGTTTTGCTGCTGTTGAGTTTGAGAAAGTTAGATGACATCCATGTAGATTACATCCAGGCAGTTGACTAGGGACTGTATCAAAAGCTATGGAGAGGTCAAGGAGGATGAGGATGCTGATGTGGCCGGAATCAGCTGCGATGAGGAGGTCGTTTGTGATTTTGATGAGGGCAGTCATCAAAATCTAAATCTGTGCTGTGGTGAGGTCTGAATCCAGATTGTAGGGGTTTATAGAGCTCATGGTTGGACATATGCTGATGGATTTGGGCAGCAACTGCTCTTTCCAGGATTTTACTGAGGACAGGAAGGTTGGAGATCAGCCAATAGTTGTTTAGGTCCTCCGAGTCGAAGCCTTGCTTCTTAAGGATGGGGGTGATGGAGGCCGTTTTGAAGCTGGAGGGGACCATGCCGGATTCCGAGGAGGAGTTGATGATGTCGACCATGGTAGGGCACAGGGCGCGTAGACATGCCTTAATCAGGGCTATGGGCATAGGGTTCAGGGAGCAGGTGGAGGGTTTAGCCTTAGTGACTAGCTTAGCCACTTGAGGAGCATCCACAGGGACGAAGGAGGATGGACAGTGCTGAGGCAGGCGTGTGGTGGAGGGAACAGTGACTTTTGGTGCATGTGGAGGGGTAGGGGGAATCGCAGAAGCTAAAGGTAGATGAAGTCAAGCACAATTTATTAAAACACTAACCTTGTGATATACAGTAGATATAATGTTTGTATGGTTTGTCTCTACAGATTGCTACAGAGGCCATCGAGAATATCCGTACTGTCGTCTCTCTTAACAGAGAACCCACATTTGAGTTGTTGTATCAGGAAAACCTCAAAGTACCACTCAAGTATGAGAAATTAAACCACAGATCCATCATCTCCATGGGATATATGAACACAAATTATAATGTATTTGAATCAAATTTGATTAATTTGAGGAGTGATCTCTCTGATGCCACCTTTCTCTGACTCTCTGTACAGGAACTCCCAGAAAAACGCCCATGTACATGGTATTACCTTCTCCTTCACCCAGGCCATGATCTACTTTGCTTATGCAGGCTGTTTCCGCTTTGGAGCTTGGCTCATTTTGCAAAGAAGGATGGATTCTGAGGGAGTATTCCTGTAAGTAAACAGACTATATGACTTTGTCTTGTCTCTTAATCTGGAGATCAAAATTAGTTTATGATAAACAAGATGAACAGTTTGCATGTACTCAGAGGTTACAGCAGCATACAGTAACAGTAAGAATAACGCATTCCTGTTGGGATGAGAAGCTGTTTATATGGCCTTTAATCATTAACCAGGCCTGAAAGTATGTGAGGGGTCACTGTGAATGGGTTAGCTCCAAACACAGAGGACATAGTCACACAAGACACTGTACCTTTGGTGATCTAACAGACACACACACATGTTTTAGAATGCCAGCGTAACTAAGCCACCGCCTTCATTTATATTCTACCTCTTACACAAAGAAGAAGTCCAAAGGTCATTGCACCTTGGGCTTATGAAGAATCATAAAACTATAAAACACAGAAATATTAACTCCTCTCCCACATGGAGCATTTTATACAAACACATCATTGTAAACTCTCAGGTTTGTATTTGAGATTCTTTCCAAGATCCCAAGGTTTCCAAAGACACCCAGTGTGTCAGGCTGAATTAAATGTATTTAAAGGGATACACAAGACATATATAATTGTCTATTTGGTGTAATTGTGCAATCATAAAAAAATTGGGATGTAAATATTTCACTCAATATCAGAATGATGTAGATTATAGAAATAGAAAAACAAGCAGATACAGAAAACATTATATTGTATGAAATGTTATCAGTGTGGAAACAACCTCTCTATGGCTGTACCCAGGCACAGTGGTGCTTTGAGCTAAATGCTAACAGCAGCATGTTGTAGCAGGGATATCATGATCACCATTCTAGTTTAGTGTGTTAGTGTGTTAGTATTAATATTAACTTATTAGCACTAAACACAAAGTGTAGCTGAGGCTGATGGGAATGTCATGAGTTTTGCAGGTTTTTGGTCATAAACCAAAGTATTGGACAAAATGAAGGGGAACGTGAATCTTAACCAAATATCACTGCAACCCATCCAATATTTGTTAAAGGTGATAAATATGGGATTGGTAGCATTTCTGTTGCCACTCAACGGCTCTCAACATGGTAACGGCGAGCCAGCGGCTCACAGCTAACAGTGCTAACAGCGCTAACGGTGCAAACAATGGCGAAAGTGCTGACAGCGATAATAGTGTTTACCTGGAGGGACCGGAGGGTGAATGTTACGAATCCATGACAACTGACAGCGTTATCAGCTGTAGGCTAACCGCCTTATGAGAGCAGTGCAGAGTGGCGGCCGTGAGCTAGCCAGTGGGGTACGCTCACATGCACGAACATGCACTAAAAGCGTGTGTGTGCGGCCGGCCCGGCTATGTCAACAAAGCGAGGAGAAACTTGGATTACAACACACACAGAGGAAGAGAGACTTCATTTTCTACTCAGGTAGACATTTCAATATTAACCTAGCAAATAGTTGTTTGCTGCTATGTTAATGCTTTGAATATTTAAATTCACCTGTAAGAATTATCACTGAACACTACAAATGTCAACCTCATGATGGCGCTAGGAACAGTCAGGGGATCATCAACGTCAGTAAGATTTATCCTCTGGGCAACATGAAAATTTCTGAACCAAAGTGGTTGACAGACTAACCGACCATCACTGCCATCCCTAAAGCCATGTTGCTAAAATGGTCCTAAAACCCAGAAATGAGCACTTATGGCTCCCTCGTCTGGAAGTCAATGTGATTTTTGAATGGGTTTTTAGTTAGATGCCTGAAAAAAGGACACAAGTTTAAGAGATTTTAACATTTTGTTCTACGTTACACAATACATCAGTAAATATCCCACTCATGAATTTTTAAGCTTTTACGTGTATTTAAAAAGGCGGTTGCTAACAAGTGGCTAAATGAGACTACAAAACGTCATCACGTTAACTCGAGCACCTTTACAGCCTTGTTTATATTCGCGCTGATTTGACCGTGGTGTAGTTTGTTTATAACGTTAGCTTTTTACTTCTGGTGATTGGATTTACACCTCAAAAAATCATAAAAGTGGTGTTCATTTGTGGAGATCATCTTACAGAACAAAACCTGCAATTGTCATAAATGTGTGTTTGCCACAGAGCTTATTTTATGTAATAATCCAAAACCCAATGGAAAAATACCTTTGGCTTTTTGTCGGGGGAACCCATGCGATTCTAATTTCCAGGTTGGCCAACAAAAAAACGTCATCCCTGGAGCACTCAGTGAAGGGGAAATTAAAAAGGGATATTAGAAACTTTAGGTGGCTAAAATGTAAAAGTAAATCGTCTTCTTCCATTCAACATTTGATAGAACTATATTCGCTATTTCATCTTTGCTTTGGTCAGTTGTCATTGGTCCATGTTAGCTTAGCTTTACATAATCCCAGCTAAAACTAACATGCGTTTGACTTTCTCTCCCAGTGTGGTTTCGGCTCTTCTGTACGGTGCCATGGCTATCGGAGAGGCCAACGCCTTCGCTCCAAACTATGCTAAGGCCAAAATCTCAGCTTCCCACCTCCTGATGCTGCTGAACAAAGAGCCCGCCATTGACAATCTTTCACAGGAGGGAGAAACACCGGTACATAACACAAAGCCCCACACACAGACAACAACACTTATAATACAGCTCTTTACACATGCTAACATGTCACTCTTATGTGTCTCCTTTAAAACCCCAGGACAATTTTGATGGTAACGTGCACTTTGACAATGTTAAGTTTAACTACCCATCGCGCCCTGATGTGCCCGTCCTCCAAGGGCTGAATCTGACGGTGAGAAAGGGAGAGACTCTGGCCTTGGTGGGGAGCAGCGGCTGTGGAAAGAGCACCACCATCCAGCTGCTGGAGAGGTTTTACGACCCCAGAGAGGGGAGAGTGGTGAGAAGACAACTACACACCCACTCTCTGTGTAACTGGCTGATAACACTTGTTATCAACACTTGCTAGGCTTATAGGCCTACTTGTACTTAATCTTTTGATCGAGATATACTTAAGAAAAGTATAATTAAGTATCCTTGCCTTGTAGGCCAACAGAAAGGTATACCTGGCTTGTAGTTGTGCTTACTTTTTGATAAAGTAGCCACTAAAGTGTGTGGGGCAGCTATTTTCAGCTAAAAAGCTCTTAAAGCCCACTGCGCACTACCTGCTCAGCACTAAACAGCACACAGACAAAGATAGCAACTAGCTGGTGAACATAGTGGAGTATTTAGCAGGTAAAGAGTCAGATATTATACTCAGGAGTTGGTGGAGACCAAACAAATTCAGTTATTGCATGTTTTAGACATCAAGCCCCACCACTCCTTCTACAATAATTACTGCTAACATTTTCTCCTTCAGCTGCTGGACAATATGAATGCAAAAAAACTGAATATCCACTGGTTGAGATCTCAGATAGGCATCGTATCACAAGAACCCGTGCTGTTCGATTGCACCTTGGGCGAAAACATCGCCTATGGAGACAACAGCCGCACTGCAACCCAGGCGGAGATAGAGGAAGCTGCCAAAGCGGCCAACATTCACAGCTTCATAGAAGGCCTGCCAAAGGTAACTGCTGGGATGTTACACTAATGATCTGTTCTCAGTCATGACATAGCTGGAAATAAAAGGGCAGTGTGATGTTTTCATATCAAGCAGTTCTTTACAACATCTCACAACAGCCCTCTACTGGCAAATTGGGATATGGTGTTAAAAATTCAATAGATCTCTCTTTTCAGAATAAGAGTCCCTGTTACTTTATTTTACGGGTCCATCATTTCTTAATAATTTCCTAGGAAGTTTCCATGGATGAAATATGCAATTTGGCACTAATTATAGGTAAAGAAATGTAGACACAGTGTTCAAATTAGTACATTTCTAATCAATCAATTTCAAGTAATAGCTTGATTGAGTATTGTAGTGAGTGCGGAGCAGGTCAGCTGAACATGCAAAAATGTTAAATATGTGTAAACACATATGGAAAGTAAAGTTTCCAATAATTAATAAATAATGAATGAATATTTTAATAGAGATTTAATGTAGCAGTTCGTCCAAGAAAATTAATCTCAGTCAATAACTGCTTATGAACTCAACTAAATAAATCCTAACTAAAATAACAGTCTTAGACCCGTCTCTCTATTTTCATTATAAGTAGTACCAACATGGTTCTTTCTAGGAAATTACTGACCCGTCAAATAAAGTGCTTCCAGACCATTTCTTAGTACAAAGTATTTACAATGAAAACTGTTCACAGTGAGGTGTGTGGATTACAGGATGCATCTGTCAATATTTTGGTAACATGTGCCTCCTCTCTCTCTGCTTGTATGAGCAGAAGTACGACACTCAGGCAGGTGATAAGGGAACGCAGCTGTCAGGTGGCCAGAAGCAGCGTGTAGCCATAGCCCGAGCCATGCTGCGCAACCCCAAAGTGTTGCTCCTGGACGAGGCCACCTCCGCACTCGACACTGAGAGTGAGAAGGTGAGTATTGGGATGGGGGAAGGAGTCCTTCCCACTAATGATGCTGGTACCAGTAAGACCAATGAGCAAGGAAATGGGAATACAAAAATTAGTTATTTTGCTGAAATTTTACTTGATTAAAATTATGTGTAGAAATATCTTTTAAAGCAGATAATCAAATTTCAAATGCACTAAGCGGAACATTTGTTACGCATTGCACAGAGGTGTTAAAAGACACCATTTAACTTTTAGTCAGGTATTTTTATGTGATTATAAAAGAGGAAAAATAGAGCAGAGCTCTGAAATTTATTTTTCCTCCGTAAATAAATGGAAATTACTGTGCTCCCATCCTAATCAATAAACACTGATTACAAAGCATAAGATGATTAAAGATTAAAAATGTATGTACTCTCAGATTTTGAGAACAGTGCTGTAGTGGATGCATAAAGTGAACTCAATGCATCAAAATGAAAATTAATTCATGCATCATTAGAGTAATTTGCTGAGAATTCTCAGAATACAGTCTTTTAGCATCTCTCACCGTCTTGATAAACCTTGAGCCTCTCTAAAACACTATGGGGGCAGCCACATATATACTATACAGATAGTTTCTGTGAGGTCACTGGTATCATTCTGCTCTTTCCAGGTGGTGCAGGAGGCGTTGGACGAGGCCAGTAAGGGCAGGACATGTATCATTGTGGCCCACCGTCTATCCACCATCCAAAATGCAGACCGCATCGTTGTCTTCAACGGAGGAGTGGTGATTGAACAGGGGACACATCAACAGCTGCTGGCCGAAAAGGGAGTCTACCACATGCTGGTCACCAAACAGATGGGCCACAGGAGGGAATAAGAGGACGGGGAGAGGACACAAGCAGCTATACTACACCGATTGTTTTTTATTTTCATGTTTCCAGAGATATGTATGATTCCCTGCCAAGCTTCAGTGGAACAGTTCAGGTTCAGACCTGAAAAGACACAGGTCCAGGTCTTGTTGGGATATTTGACTCAGTGACCTTTTAGCCTTGTAAGAATCTTTAGCCCCTTTCACACAGCCTGTTCAAGGCAGGACTGTTGCGCTATTATTCCGCCTTGCTGTTCTGTATGAAAAACATGGAGATTGAATTTGGGGACGGAGTTGTTCCGCCGCTGAGCGCGGCTCTCTGAAGTGTAGATGGCGTTCAATACTGTTTTTATTTATTGATGAATTCATATTTCATTTGTAAATTCTTATTATAATTCTTCTTTTTATTGCCCATTAAAATGTCAAATAATGAATTACTTTGTAATTTAGTCCATTTATTCATAGATTAATAAATCAATTTGTAAACAAATTTATTAATGGCTGTTTTTATTGTACAATTGTTATTAATCAATTAAATGCTTTATTACTATTTATGTGACTCTTGTGGTCCTCCACAGTGCGTTGAGTTGAGCCAGTTTTTACTTCAAGCATCTTTAAAGTGAGGGAATGACAGTAATGTATCCAACTAAAAACATGTACATACATTTCAGGTTGTGGTGCGTCCTTGGGAATGATCACTTTGGATCTAAAATAAACTGTTTTTAAATTTTGGTCTCTTGGCTCAACTTGCCCCACATGAGGGGTAAGTCCTAGAAAGGTTAAAAGTTGATTAGCCTACATGATCATCTTTTTATTTATCCTTAATTATCCATTATTTGCAGTTTACATTGAGATTTACATAACAAGTTGAAGCATAGGGCGTTTTCATAGTAGGTACGACTGATCTGTACCGTGCTCTCGTTCTTCGGAGGCAGACCATTAAATTAGCGAAATAAAATAACAAACATTGCCCGACCCCAATGACTTCTATTGTTTGTATAAGAAACCTCTCGCCTGCCTTCCTGCTTTATCAATCATGGTCAAACAGTTCAGGGGATGAGATCGGCGCATGCTGCCCGCAGATACAGACATAGATATGAAACACTTATATCAAAGACTGTATAATAGGGTAATACTCACAGTTCCGCATCAATGTTAGTGAATATGACTGTACTTGACCATTGCATCAACACAGAATTGCAGAGTAGATCAGGCGGCTGGCGTGGTACCATGTGCTGCTCGATGAATCCACGTGGACAGCTTGTGGCCGTGTAGCAGCAGCAGGCACGCTGTTAAGACTCTCCATCGTGGCCCATCGTTGATGCAAGAAGTCGTCAGGATCAATGGGGTTCAAGCTCTTACTGTAGCGAACCTCAGCCAGTCAATGGTGAAGCGTGCTGTTGGGATTCAGCATTCAAAGATGGTGGCAAGAGACCACATGAAGAGACCATCTCCCTCCAATCTGCACAACTGGATTTGAGCACAATAATGACAACACCTTTGACCCTGGAACCACTTTCTCCAACTCCTCCAACTTTGAATTACCAACCTTTTCTTCCATGGATTGGTAACGTAATGGGCTTATCTTAGCATTAGCAATTGCACACAGCTGAGCAAGACTGTTCAACTTTGATTTGTGTGAATGTACCTGTATTGATATGTTTAATGTTATTCATTGAGTTTTACTGTTGTGATATTGTTGTAGTTAAGATATTTAGGTAGCTGACTTTGCCAATCCGATGTGTTTAGTTAATGCTTCACATAGACATGGTCTTGCATGCAAACTAACCATCTTTTCTAACCCACTGCATTATCTGACACACATTAAGATCACATACATAAACTGTGAATTAGTTTTAAACATAAACATACACATTCAGATAATCTCAACCCCCATATCACACCCCTTTGTCCTTCCTGAGCACATGTGCTCCAAAGAACAAAGAGGCCATGTGGTAACATGTTGGTGGCCATCTTTGATCCAGCCATCTTTGTAGTTTTACAGAGTCAGCCATATTGTCTGTAGGCACATGCAGACATCTTGAGACAAGTAGCCATCTTGTCTTTGTTTCTCTCTCTCTCTCACACATACACACACACACACACACACACACTGTGTTTGGCTTGTTTAGTTTAGTTATTTAGTTAGATTAATATTGTGTTTTACAACTTTATTATCTTGTAAATAAATGTTTGTGGATTATACATGCTAGTCTGTTTAATATTGTACAAGAGTGAATAATGCCAACTGCTGCTGTGTGAAGAACTCCACAATATCCTTCAACCTTTGCTATCTATTGCAATAGTGATTTTTGGTTATAGTTATTAATTTAATTATTAATCAAAGTTCCAAATTGATAGTTTAGTATATTTAATGAGACTTATCTATGAGACTACATTAATGTGCTATCATTTTCTCTTTGATCCAAAGATTGGTACCCCGAGGATGATTTAATATACATTAAATCATATTATTCAATATAATTAATAATTATTTTGATAGTTATTATTTACTTTGATAGCCATTTTAATGTCTTTTGAGCTTATGTACCAATATAATTTGGTGCCCTGTTATTATTAATATATATTGATAATTTATTCATATTAATTTTATTAATATCGATGATTATCTTTAATATTGTCTAATAATAAGACCTGCTCCTATCTGCGTCCCCAACAGTACTGATGTTTCCAGAAGCCTTTTATTTATGGAAAGAGAGATAACTGGTTGCTCTGTATATTCAACCATAAGACAAAGCAAATACAACAAAAATAGACTTTATATGCCTTCTGTGAATAAGAAATATTTATATATATGTTTCTTCTTTCTGTATAGGCTCCCATGTTTGTTTTGCAGCCTCCGTTGAAAAGTAGGAGTAGTTTCATTGATGATGGACATAAATTACTTGTTTCTGTGTTATTTCTTTGTGATACTTTGTAATATTTTGTAATACTATGGTGGTCATGTGATTGCCTCCCATTGGGTGTTGATAACATAAATATATATTCGTAGACGCCGCATTGACTCCTGGAGCGTACGTCCTCGTGGGCGCCATATTGGACCGGGCAAGACTGGCCTGTAAACAAATACAAGTGAACGGAGGAGCTGCCATTTTTCTGGATAAAAAGCACTATAACGTCTATATTTCTAAACCAATTTCAACAAGTCGTTTTATATTCAAACGTTTATGATATACGAGTTAACGTTACGTTTCTTTAATTTTTTTATGTGAAAAACTGTTAAATATGTTGAAGTTACTGCTTCCGGTTCCTGGAGAAAAAAAAAGCAATTCTAAAGCCTAAATTATAGTTATGCGTTAAGGTTACATGATATATTCCAAAATTCTACAGTCTGGTACCACTGACTCAGTGTTTACAATTTTAAAGCGTTCTACCTACATTTCAGAAGTGGCAGACAAAAAAAATTGAGTGGCCAGTAGAAATGTTCAGTGACCTGCCAGTGGCAGGTGAGGAAAAAGGTTCATTTCAGACCATAGATCTGGGACACACTTCCACAGAGGCCATCAGACAAATATCATATAGCAGATGTATTCATTGAATTTAATGTCTATGGGTAAACACAGATGTCTGTTGTATCAAACCACTGACAGTAGCTTCAACAAGAGGCAAGAGCTAAACAAAATAGTTTTCTAATCATAATGCTTTGTTTATATGTGATGAACAAACATCTAACACAGACAATCTCTCTTTTTCTGTCTTTTGTTACAGATGGTGCTGCTTGATCATGGAAATCCATTTGGAAATGTGTTATTTGTTGTTAAGAACTGCTGTTAATTGTTTGTTACATCACTACAGGTCTGCCATGGGTAACTGTGACGTCACTATTTTGGTGTGAGCGCCATCTTTTGGCCAACTTGGACTACTTCAATTCTTCCTTCAGTCCATGAGGAGGAACCACAGAGAAAAATAATGCATCATCCAGGAAAAAATACAGTTGATTTCAGGATATAAAGATGCAAGTTAGCTATGCAATTACACTGCCCTGACACTAATGAGATTATGAAACAAAAAAAATGACAGTTCAGATATTTTTTTGTAATAAAATAAAGACTAATCACAATTTTCTTTATTAATATTTGTATTACTTTTAAAATGAAATGGTATCTTTTTGCCCAGCTAAATTTAGGTGCTCAGTAAACTTTGAAGTGCAGTGGATGCTCCATAAGACAACATGTCAGTGTTTCCAGTGTAATGTGTGAAACCAATGATTAAAAATTATGCTGTTAGATTATTATTATTTTTTATAATTTCTGTATTATCACCATTATTTCAATAAATTCAGATCATAACTAATATTATATTAACATTTATTGTTACCATTGTTGATTAATATACTACTATTTGCCAGTTATTTGATTACTCTTATTAGTATGATATTGATAAGGTGCCTGAGAATTAACATAATAGTAATTGCAGTAGCAGTGTTAGTGTTAGCCTATAGATTGAAATCATGATCTCTAAAAACGGAGGAAGACATTTCACACACATTTGTACATTGTATTATATTATATTATATTATATAGGGACCTCTCTACAAGTACAGTATTAATCTTAACCAAGGAAAAAATAAGCCAAAGCTATACTTTACAAGCCTGAGTTTTTACAATACCTTATGATAAATAAATTATTTTCTATCACGCAAGTAATTCATGTCAGCCTACGGCACACACTCGTCTCCTGTGCGTCTAGCGGCAATTATAGCTTAACTATCGAGATTCTAAGTAACTGGAAACAAAACTTTATTTTTCTACTCCACGTAGATCATAAACCCTTTAATATAATAACGACTCATTGAAATCGGTTAAGAAATGTAGACGTTATAGTGCTTTTTATCCAGAAAACGGCAGCTCCCCCGTTTACTTGTATAGGGTTACAGGCCAGTCTTGCCCGGTCTAATATGGCGCCCACGTTGACGTATCGTCATAACGGGCTGAAGCGTCCAATGCTGCGCCTTCAAATGGGGTCGTGTTTAAAGCCTCGTCCACACTGGGAATGTCAAGAGCGCGTGGCGTTACCTGTTGTTTTTCATTTCGGCGTCCATGTTAACAGATTAGAGCAGCCACACTACCCGCATGAGACGCGCGTCTAACCAGGGCCTCCATTTCCTCTCTGTGTGAGGACAGTGAACCTGACCAGCAGCACAAGTCCATAGCGCAACTAAGGATCACCTTAATGCTCTGGCCATGCTCTCCCTGGAGAAGAAACTCCTCAGAGACATTTCGGACTTTAATAAGAAGGTCATTGGGAGGTTTACCACTCAGAAGGAGAGAAGAGCAACATTTTTCTACAAATAAGCTGTCAAAAATATGCAGGCTTTCTCACCGCATTGACTTTTCTTGTACATAGTTGTCCTCAGTCTCATTTGGTCATGGAGGCATCACAATTCAATTGAGACCGGTAAATTAATTGTATGGTTCTCGTTAACTGTATTTTATGTAGTATCAATATTTGTGGATGTGTTGTGGTTGTGCCTTTTGAGTAAGGTGAGAAAGTTTTGAAGCAGAAGTTTTGCTGGTGTTTACCATCTGTCCACCTCAGAGCACTTGAGTCCCGTGTTTACTGCATGTACATTCAGGTGTCAGCATAGCTTCAGGACTTAACAGCAGTATACCACCAGTACTGCTATCTCTACACCTCAGAGCACTTGAGTCCCGTGCTTATGTACATTCAGGTGTCTGCATAGCTTCAGGACTTAACAGCAGTATTCCTAATTACACTTCATGTTTACTTCCCCTGATCTTTACCTCACTATTGGTTTACCAAACAAAGCAAGGTCAACAGGGGCATCGCATTAAGTAAACATTTCTGTTACATGTTATATTGTTATATTACATTAGTATTGTATTACATGTTTATTATTGTATTAAAGTACATGCAGTGGTGCATGTAGTACTCAGATCTTGTACTTCAGTAAAAGTAGCAATACTACCATGCAGAAATACTGTATTTCAAGTAAGGGTCCTGCATTCAAATCCTGCTTAAGTAAAAGTGCACAAATATTATCATCTGAATATACTTAAAGTACCAAACATTAAAGTACACATTATGCAGAATAATGTATATTATTGGATTATACTTATTGATGCATTCATGTGTTCATCACTTTAATGTTGCAGCTGGTTATGGTGGAACTCATTTTAATGACTTTATATACTGCTGGGTAGTTTAATCTATAATAATACATAATTTATTCGTTGATTATATTTTGTATTAATAATCTGAATCTCTAAAGTAACTAAAGTTATTAAATCAATGTAGTGGAGTAAAAGTACAATATTTCGCTCTGAGATGTAGTGGAGTAGAAGTAGAAAGCATCAGAACATGGAAATACGCAAGTAAAGTACAGGTACCTCAAAATTGTACTTAAGTACAGTACTTGAGTAAATGTACTTAGTTACTTTCCACCACTGAGTACATGTTATACTGTTGTGTTTTTCTAAGCATTCTTGCTGCTCCTGTTGGAATAAAATAATTGTTGATTATTTAACTGCAATGTAGTAATGTGTTTTTGATACCTTCACTTTTTATCATTAAATCATACCGGGATGTTTGCTGAAATTGATTGGATGTGGCACAGCCCTATCTAGAAAAATGTCCACCAGCCGCCACTGCACGCAGCTGAAACGCAGCTGGTGTGAACACCCGACGAGTCAATCACGTGGCGGCTAGGTAATCATTTTAGACAGAGAAAGGTTAAGAAACGTGTAGTAATTTGTAAATAATATTAGTAGTAAGACTGTCAAAATGGCGATACAAATAAACACTCACGCACAGTAAATGCGTCCACCTAAGTCATATAATGTTACTGCACGTAATCATAAAACATATTAATCACACATTACCTTGTTCCCGTACTTGCTAGGCGCTTAATGTCTATTTCTTGCCTCAAATGTTCAGAATCATCTTGTAGTGTAGGGTTTAGCTGTAAAATGAGAAAGTTTGTGACGCCGCCGCGATTGTGAAATCTGGTGAAGGAACGCCAAGTTCCAGTCACATGACCGGAGAACAGCCTATAGGAATGCTCTCTCAATGAAATGACCTGTGATTGGTCAAAGTCTCCCATCACGGGCTAGATTTTCTAAAGCCTGAAAACAGAGCCATGACTGGGCGCTGATTTACAAGCACAATTTCTCTCCACAGAGATGTTATATTTGGAACAACTGTAATATTTTATTTAAGAACATGTCCCTATTTTATGATAAATGTTTTTTTAACAATGGTATTATACTCCTAAGTCAGTTGTTTAATAGAGAAGGACTACTTTACAGTTACTCAGAGTTTCCTCGCCAGGTACAACATATCCCCAAAATAATTTTTCTATAGCTTTTGACACTATACAATCTGGTATGTACATGTTATTGAAGAATGCTGACCACTCTCCACCCTTGTCAGTGTCGCCCCCCAACCCAATTCAATCTCCGTTAGGTAAAGTCTGTTTTTTCTGTTAATAGAGATATGAACTGCAGGATAAGGGCCTTGATTCAGGGCAGCATGGTTTCTATTCCGGCAGCAACATTTTATTGGAGTAATTTTGTTTAGTGATATTAACTGGAAAAAAGTTTGGTCCTTACCGCAAAAGTTCCTTCTAACAAATAAGGTAAAAGAAATGTCGTCTAAATTGATCCACAGATTCTATTCAGTGGAACATTTCTTACAAAGTTAAAGAGTGACATAGATGTAAATTGTTCCTTCTGAGAATCATATCCTGAAACTTGCTCTCATTTATTTTTATCCTGTAAATTTACATATGAATAGGGAAAGATTTCAACAATTTTATACATGTTAACATTTTCTAATTTCAATTCTCGCAAAGTTCCACATTCACAAGTGTAATTTACGAGAAAAAAAAGCCTCTTCTTTGTATTTAGAAAAAGGAAATGGATCTATATCTGTCAACAATTTCTCCCTCACAAAACAAAAAAGCAATGAAAACAATGAATGTATCCAATATCTTTAAAGTTTTTAATGTTTTTATTTAGTGAAATTATTGTCATAGCATGGTCTTTTTTTAAATTTTATGTTGGTTTTGTTTAATTTCTGTTGTCCTTTTTTCATGTTTGGCAAAGCTCTTTGTTTATGTTTTCGCTATGCTTCTTCTTTATGTAAATTATTTCAATGTTTTTCGCTGTTGCTTTGTATACTGTCATTTTGAAATAAAATATATATAAAAAAACAAAAAAAAAAACATCCATGATGAGGTGCAAAAGTCTAGTTATCTCTCAGAACACTTGAATTACAATATGCTGAAAGGTTATTATGGAGTTTTTGCCGAATGATTCCAAAAATATACTGCCTACTGCCACTTTAATACTCATTTAAGAACCCCAACTATACCGAAACATGGAAGTGGACTGCTATTTAACGTGAGTTACGTTAGCCGTCAGCGAGTAGTTTTGAAAGGGCAGGCTTTTTTCAACTACTGCTGGTCTCCTCCGAAATCTGTATACTGTTTAATATGTCTGTATATGCGTGCAGCATGGGCAGATCTCTTCCTCTGAACTATACAGCCATGGGTGATAAAGCAGGGAGGTAGGCGAGATGTTTCCTTATATAAACAATAGTAGGCGTTGAGGTCGGGCGATGTTTGGTATTACAGTATATTCAGCTAGTTTAATAGTCTGCCTCTAAAGAACGAGCCACTCAGCTGCCCAGCGGGGGGGAACAGTAGAGTAGAGCCGGCATATTTTCACATCAAACTCGGTGAAATAGGGATTTATTTCGACCAAACCAGAATTGGTGATTGTTGGAAAGACTAACGACGACGGTTGATCTCAACATAAACAATACACATGGATGATGATGCAAGTGTACTCAGGTATGGAACAACTTTACTTTAGGGGGGAGGGGGGCAATCACACTCGGGCACGGTACGGATCAATCGTACCTAATAAGAAAACACTCCTAATCTTTTTCTTCCTGCAGCAGACATCCCCACACCCTCCATCAGTTCTTTTCATTTTACACCATCCAACAGAACAACACAGATCTCAGACCTCCATGCACCATGTTTCATTGATGATTCCTACATTCCTATTGTTTGCTTTGGAGTTGAGTGTTCTCTCTTGTAGACTCATGTTTCCCTCAGATTGTGACAATAGGCTATAATTAGATGAAAAGTATACAAGGAGAAGTACAAACATTAGCCTACTAGTGCTATTTGCCCCCAAGCCAGCAACCAGTCAGTCAGCTTTTGCAGCTTGTATCTCTGTTTGCTTGCCCTGGTTTCGGATCCCCTGCTTCCATGACATGTCCTGCCTGCTCCTCTACGGTACCTTTGCCTTTACCTGAAATGTACTGTGTGTTTGTTAGGCAAACATCACCGCCCATTCACCTGTTCTCGGTCTGGTTTGGCCGCCGAACCACCCGGGTAGTCAGAGACTTTGTGGAGCTAGCTGTTGGATTGTTTGAACTGTACTGTTTGCAGCTTTACCTGCGCCTGCTGTGTACCTACGGAGTTTGGCATTAAAAGTAATTACCAACTGTTGCCTCTGGTCTCCTTGTGCTGCAATTGGGTCCGACCACTACCTGTTACAGTACAATCTGGCCAGTCATGGACCCAGCGCACACTCTCCACCACAGTCCCGCCTCGAGGTTGTCGAGGGTGTCCTCAAGCAGCACAAGGCGCTGTTGCCCACAATAGCTACTGAGGCTTAGCAGTCGCAACAGCCCATGATCAGCGACGCTAGCCACCCAGGTCCAGCATCTGGCAGCAGCCCTGATCCAGCTGGCAGTTCCTGCCCAATGCCGCCTTCTCCAGCGCCCACAATGCTGGGAGCGGCACCGTCGTGTTCCAGGCCCTGGTCAATGATGTGCTGAGGGACACAGCTCAATAAGCCATGTTCGTGTACTTGGATGATATCCTGAGCTTCTCCAGGTTCAAGGAGGAGCATGTGCATCACGTCAGGCAGTCCTTCAGTGCTACTAGAGAACTTTATTTTCGTCAAGGCCGAAAAGTGCGAGTAGATGCAGGAATACAGCAAAAAGGGAGAGCACAAGGAAAGAATAAACAAACGGCAAGGAAAAAATACAAGTGGAGTGAGGACAGGATGAAGGGAGCCATTGAAGAGTATACGGGAGATAGTGGAGGCAGGGAACACACCCAAGTTAAGGTTCTTGGCCAGGCCCTGGAACGTGTCAATATCACCTCAAGCCATTTTGCACCTTAAGCATTTTTGTTTTACCTCAATTAAATG